>NW_019154086.1:76539444-76796306 GCF_002288905.1 Enhydra lutris kenyoni | reverse complement strand
TCTGGGATTGGATGAGTTTATAAAAACCTCCCAGAACCATTTTCCTTGTTGGAAACTCTATTTTTTTTTTTTAATTCTCTTAGGCTAAAATATTGATAACCCTGTGTGACTCTGCCTTCTGCCCATATGCAGATGACAGTCTTAGTGATTCTTCCTTCATCCCCTGAGTCTCTTCCTTTCTTTTTACTTCCATGAATGCCACCTCCTTTCCCCATGCTCCACAAATTCCTTATTTCACTGATGCTAGTCTCTTTTCTACAACCTATGCTATGCATTGGTCTCAAATTTATGAAGTATCATATTATTTAATATATTAAATATATTAATATATTATTATATATTAGGTTAAAAATCGGTAGATACTTAATGCCTAAAGATTAATCCTATTTTTAGATTGATCTTTCCAATTTGTCGTCCACAAATTCTCTTCTCCAGTAAACATAATCTGTGCATTTTCTTAAATATTCTTTTATACCCATTCTTACCTCCATGGCTTTCTTTAATCGTCATGTATAGTGCTATCTCCCTTGTTTCTCTACCCAAGTGAAGTTTCCTTTCATTCTAGGTATAATTTGCATCATTTCCAACTCCTTGGAAGTGTCTCCTTTAAAATATTTAAGCATATGGGACTTACCCCAATGTTTGTCATGTGGCATTTCGTTAGTTGTACTGATGTTTTTAATATTTTACCTGCTCCTTTCTTCCAAAATGTATCTTGAATCCTTTGAGGTCATTTACATTGCTTCATTCTTCTTTATCATTCTCATGCCTAACAGTGTGTCATATAGAACATATTAAGACATCCTTGTTTATGCAATGTCTCAGGCTCTCTTGAAAGGCGAATGTATTTCCAGGGATCGAAGGATGGAATGTTATTGATGTTATTGCTGTTCAGTGTGCATTGGTAATTTTAGGAAAAGTAGCAATGCATTCAGCACCATTGCAAAGTGATATATATATGTATATATATTATATATTATATATTTTATATGCATTATATATTTTATATATTTAAAATGTTGCTGGTTAATGAGGCTTACAACCCAGTTATAGAATATTATATGATTGTATTGGTCTTTGATTTTGACTTTTCTACCATTAAAATATATTTCTGCAGATTTGCAGAGGAAATTGAATTTTGGAAATTCATATACCTTATAATTATAGCACAATCATTCAATAAATAAGGTGTGCATATATTGGTTATTTGAGGTATCGGGAGTAAGAAATATATTTTCAGTTAAATTAATAAGCAGCAATGGTAATTTATCAGTGTGGCATTAATGTGACATGTAATTTTCAGTAGTATATCTTGGCCACAGACGTTCCAATTGTTGGGATACCTGGGTGGCTCAGTTGGTTAAGAATCAAGTCTTGATTTCTGCTCAGGTCATGTACTTGGGGTCCTAAGATTGAGCCCCATGTCAAGCTCTGCTCTGAGCATGGAACCTGCTTGGGATTCATTCTCTCTACCTCTCACTCTCCCTCTACTCCCCTCCTCCCAACTTGTGCTTTTTTCTCTTTCTTAAAAAAAAAAAAAATCCTAATCACTTCAATAAATATGTTATGAGAGTCTAGAAGTCAGGGTAATCTTGTGCTGTAGGTAACCTTTCCACAGCAGTAGATAAAATGCTCTTGAGTACATTGTAATAGTGAATTAGTGTCTCTACATGCAAACAAGCTAAGACATTTGTTTTCAATGTGACTTTAACAATTGAAAATGTCATAAACGATATTAATCATCAAAATATTATGATAAAGGACATAATCATCTTCTCTTTAAAGGAGATTCAGTGTGTTTATGTTGATCTTTTTATTAATGGGAATGCTTGAGCATTTCTTTTTTTTTTTTAACCCACAATAACTCTTTTTTTTTTATTTATTTTCAGCATAACAGTATTCATTGTTTCTGCACCACACCCAGTGCTCCATGCAATCCGTGTCCTCTCTAATACCCACCACCTGGTTCCCCCAACCTCCCACCCCCCGCCCCTTCAAAACCCTCAGATTGTTTTTCAGAGTCCATAGTCTCTCATTGTTCACCTCCCCTTCCAATTTCCCCCAACTCCCTGCTCTTCTCTAACTCCCCTTGTCCTCCATGCTATTTGTTATGGTCCACAAGTAAGTGAAACCATATGATAATTGACTCTCTCTGCTTGACTTATTTCACTCAGCATAATCTCTTCCAGTCCCGTCCATGTTGCTACAAAAGTTGGGTATTCATCCTTTCTGATGGAGGCATAATACTCCATAGTGCATATGGACCACATCTTCCTTATCCATTCATCCGTTGAAGGGCATCTTGGCTCTTTCTGCAGTTTGGCGACTGTGGACATTGCTGCTATAAACATTGGGGTACAGATGGCCCTTCTTTTCACTACATCTGTATCTTTGGGGTAAATACCAGTAGTGCAATTGCAGGGTCATTGGGAAGTTCTATTTTTAATTTCTTGAGGAATCTCCACACTGTTCTCCAAAGTGGCTGCACCAACTTGCATTCCCACCAACAGTGTAAGAGGGTTCCCCTCTCTCCACATCCCCTCCAACACATGTTGTTTCCTATCCTGCTAATTTTGGCCATTCTAACTGGTATAAGGTGATATCTCAATGTGGTTTTAATTTGAATCTCCCTGGTGGCTAGTGATGATGAACATTTTTTCATGTGTCTGATAGCCATTTGTATGTCTTCATTGGAACAAAGGCGGTCCTAAGGGGGAAATACATAGCCATCCAAGCCTCCCTCAAAAAAATTGAAAAATCCAGAACACACCAGCTGTCTCTACACCTTAAAGAACTGGAGAATCAACAACAAATCAAACCAACTCCACACATAAGAAGGGAAATAATCAAGATTAGAGCTGAGATCAATGAGGTAGAAACCAGAGATACAGTAGAACGTATCAATGAAACTAGAAGCTGGTTTTTTGAAAGAATCAATAAGATCAATAAACCATTGGCCACACTAATCCAAAAGAAAAGAGAGAAAGCCCAAATTAATAAAATTATGAATGAAAAGGGAGAGATCACAACTAACACCAAGTAGAAACAATCATCAGAAGTTATTATCAACAGTTATATGCCAATAAGCTAAGCAACCTAGATGAAATGGATGCATTCCTGGAAAACTATAAACTCCCAAAATTGAACCAGGAAGAAATTGATAGCCTGAATAGACTTATATCTAGTAACGAGATTGAAGCAGTGATCAAAAACCTCCCAAAAAACAAGAGCCCAGGACCTGACAGATTCCCTGGGGAATTCTACCAAACTTTCAAAGAAGAAATAACACCTATTCTCCTGAAGGTGTTTCAAAAAATTGAAGCAGAAGGAAAACTTCCAGACTCTTTCTATGAAGCCAGCATTACCCTGATCCCCAAACCAGGCAAAGACCCTGCCAAAAAGGAGAATTTCAGACCAATATCACTGCGGAATATGGATGCTAAGATTCTCAACGAGATCCTAGCAAACAGGACCCAACAGCACATTAAAAAGATTATCCACCATGACTAGGTAGGATTCATTCCTGGGCTACAAGGATGGTTCAACATTTGCAAATCAATCAATGTGATAGAACAAATTAATATGAGAAGAGAGAAGACCCACATGGTCCTCTCAATTGATGCAGAAAAAGCATTTGACAAAATCCAGCATCCGTTCCTGATTAAAACGCTTCAAAGTATAGGGATAGAGGGAACATTCCTGAACTTCATAAAATCTATCTATGAAAGACCCACAGCAAATATCATCCTCAATGGGAAAAAGCTTGCAGCCTTCCCGTTGAGATCAGGAACATGACAAGGATGCCCACTCTCACCACTCTTGTTCAACATAGTATTAGAAGTCTTAAGCGTTTCTTTTTAATGAAATAATGTATAAATTTTTGTAGGATTCAAATTCATGCTCTCCTGAAGAAATAGTTTTTATTTTTCTATTGTTAATGAATTTTTAAAGCTTTTTACCCAGAAGTTTTTTTATTATGCTTTTTAAGTCAGTGATACTCTTCCTTTAATATTAGTGACTACCATTTTTTATTGCTTATCTAAAGTTTTTAATAAAATTTTCATTTTAGAAGGGTAAATTTCAGGATCACTGACACAAAAATCTGAATATTTTTAAGGATCACCTTGTAACTAAGTGAAAAGTGTTGGAGCAAACCAACAGAAAAATTTTTAACATATGTAAACTGGTAGTACACCAAAGGAAAAGTACAAATTGACAATAAAAGACCAAAAATTTTACATCACTTAAGTAAAAAAAATATATAATTCTGTTTCAAAAACTTGATAACTCAAACTACTTCCACCTAAGATAGTTTTGTTACAAATATGTAAGAAAAGATTATTTCTAGAAAAGATAAAAAAAAAACTTTATGTCAATTTTTTCTTATGCTTGAGAAAATTCTTATACATGGAAAGCTCATAAAGTAGTAATTTCAAGTGAACCCTAAACAAATACCAAACACAAGAACTAGAAAGCTCCCCCTAAGCCACCATATACACATACATCTCCCAAACAATGCCAAACATTTCCTGAGAACAGCTTCCTAATCAGGGGATTTGACTGTGAAAATTCCAGGTATGGGACATGGGATATCAAATATAACACATATATGAAGAAAACTAGAATCATAAGGATGGAGCCCAAGGTAAGAAAATAATTTCTTTTTACAGAGAGAAAATAGAAATGATTTAGAAAATAGAAAATTTATAGTTTCTACTTGGCATCCAAGAATAGGTTGATAGGAAAAAAGAAGCATGAAAGAATAAGTACATCCTGGGAATTAGAAATATAATTGTCAAGATAAAAATAAATGAAAATATGGCTAAATTCAACAATAGAATGAACAGTGTTTAAGACCAAGCTAGTCATTTCTTAGGTTTGCGGTTCAATAGATGTCTCAGAAAGGAGAACAAAAAAGCCACAGCGGTGGAAAGTAAGGGAAAACAAAGGATACATATGAAAATTCCAACATCAGAATACTATAGGTTCTGAAGAAACAGAAAATGGAAAATGGAAATGATTTTTTTTTAATCATGTTGTTGCAGGACAATTTTCTTGACCTAAGGTAGAATATACATCGTCAGATTAAAAAGCCCATCTGTGCTCAGCAAAGTTAATGAAAACAAAACAAAACAAAACAGGAAAGAAAACAAATAGATAAAAAAAAAAAAAGATAAAAAAGAAAATTCCCAAATTGCCTGGTAGTTTAAGAAGAGAGTACTACATCTGTATCTTTGGGGTAAATACTGTACCCCAATGTTTATAGCAGCAATGGCCACGGTTGCCAAACTGTGGAAAGAACCAAGATGCCCTTCAACGGACAAATGGATAAGGAAGATGTGGTCCATATACACTATGGAGTATTATGCCTCCATCAGAAAGGATGGATACCCAACTTTTGTAGCAACATGGACGGGATTGGAAGAGATTATGCTGAGTGAAATAAGTCAATCAGAGAGAGTCAATTATCATATGGTTTCACTTATTTGTGGAGCATAACAAATAGCATGGAGGACATGGGGAGTTAGGGGAAGGGTGTTGGGGGAAATTGGAAGGGGAGGTGAACAATGAGAGACTATGGACTCTGAAAAATAATCTGAGGGTTTTGAAGGGGCGGGGGGGTGGGAGGTTGGGGGAACCAGGTGGTGGGTATTAGAGAGGGCAAGGATTGCATGGAGCACTGAGTGTGGTACAAAAACAATGAATACTGTTATGCTGAAAATAAATAAAAAAATGATTATTAAAAAAAAGAGATTACTAAAATCAAACAATATTCTTACTAGTATTAGAAATTTTATCAGCAACAGCACATGTTATACAGAAAATAAGAAAAATATTTTTCTGTTTCAAACAAAATATTTCTTGTTTTGTATTTTATAGTTAATAAGGCAGTCAAAGACAGAAGTATAAACAAAATTAGAGTTATATTTTTTAATGAAGGAATTTTGAAAATTTACCTCCTATGCACTACACATGAAATTCATCAGATAAGTCTTAAGTATACTAAAAGTAAAATATATTACAAGAAAGAAAATGATATGAGGTAACCAAACCAAACAAAACAAACCCAACTGTGTAACAAGTTCAGAGAAAAATAATAAGCCAAAGGGAACCTTCCAGCAAACATTCCATGATTAGGGATTGAGGTTATTAGTAAAACCATTCAAAACTGTTTGCCAATGTATGTAATGAATATTATAAAGTATTTAAATCTTTTGACACAGTAACTTAAGATAATTGAAAAATCAAAGATGTAGACAAATATTGTAACACTATTTTGAATGATAAAAATAAATTATAGGTTAATATCATAAAAATAGGGAACTGGTTATCTGAATATCATATATATATATATAGTATGTGTATACACACACACACACACACACACACACACACACACACACACACACACCCAAGGCAGAATTATTCCAAGTCAGGTTTGACAAGAAAATTGAGAGTGTAGAAAATCTTGCTAATAAAAGTATTCTGAAAATAAGAAGGTAAGAAATACATAACTGATACTCCCATTTAAATGTTACTTAAAATTGTGGGTATGTTACTATTAAGCATTTCAAGATCTGTTAATCAAATTTATCTCTGAAGTTTACATATAGCCAAGTCCAATTTATAAATGGTATTTGTGATTAGAATATTATTTTCAATTTTTGGGTTTTTTTACATAATGGATTAAGGTAATGAATCTAATAGAGTAAAATAATTCATGTTTTAGATATATTTTTAAGGAGCAGCAAACTGTTAATTGCTCATTTAAACACATTTAAGCAAATATGAGAGTAGTTTATGCATACAATTAAGTAGTGAAATATTCTAAAATGCTTTGTATTATCAAAGAACTAAATAGGTTCAAGATTTTAATCCTGTTGCATCAAATTATTATTTGACTCCTAAATCTACCTAAAAAAAATCAAAAGGACTTCTCAGAATGGTTGAATAGCTGCAGATTTTGTATGTCATACCTAACATGTCTAAATGCTTTCTCTCATTATGCAAAAAGTCATGAATAATCAGGTCAAGGCAGTATGCAAAGAAAATTATCAGACTGTGAAACTAAGGGAAGGCCTATTAGGCACAAGCTGTACACCTGTTTGCTCGTTCCTCACTTTAAATGGTTTGTCATTCTGTTTATAACAATCTCATTACACCGAGAGTTCCATGAGTGAAGAAAAATAGTCTTAAATCCTACTCAACAATAAGTCAAGTTGTGTTTATCTGAACAATTCTTCAAAAATATAGCTAAACTATGCTTGAAATGTTATATATACAATATATAAGGTATATATATATGTGTGTGTTACACACACACACATATTTTACAATTTGTATTTTAACATAAATTGAATAAAACTTTTCACTAGAATATTGAACAATTTTAACAAGAAAGTCAATTTTATTTGGTCTTTTTACATACTGCTGTTATAAAGATATATTTTTGCTAAGACTATATCTCAAAATAAGAATATTTCTGTTTCACTTTCACTCTGATATTTCCAGGTTATTTATTTTCATTTTTTTAAATACTTATTTATTTATTTTAGAGACAGAGTGAGCACATAAACGGGGGGTGGGGGCAGAGGGAGACTGAGAGAATCTTAAGCAGACTCCCTGTTGAGCACAGATCCTGACTCAGAGCTTAAACTCAGGACCCTGAGATCATGATCTGACCTTAAATCAAGAGTTGACCACTTAACGGACTGAGCCACTCAGGCACCCTATATTTCCAACTTATTAAAACAATAGAAATTAAATGCTTAAAAAATAAAAGATTCTTCTGTCAGTCCTCAAAAAATGTCAGATGTCGGGGCACCTGGATGGCTCAGTTGGTTAAACGTCTGCCTTCAGGTCAGGTCATGATCCCACGGTTCTGGGATCACGCCTTGTCGGGTTCTCTGCTCAGTGGGGAGCCTGCTTCTCCCTCTTCCTCTGCCTGCCTCTTTGCCTACTTTTGCTCACTCTCTCTCTCTCTTTCAAATAAATAAATAAAATCTTTAAAAAAATGTCAGATGTTAATATTTATGTAGAACATATATATGAGATTTATATTTACTCGCATAGCAAGTTAAGTTTTATGTGCATAGCATAATGATTCTGACATGTTTAGCAAGTTGTTATATTTCATATTTTAAAATAAGGTTAAGTCCAACTTTTTAATTGAAAAAAATTAATATTTAAATGAAAAAAGCCAGTCAAAGAAAGACAAATGCAACGATTTCACTCATATGTGAAACTTAAGAGACAAAAACATAAGAACAAATGGAAAAAAAAAAAGAGAGAGAGAGAGAGAGAGAGAGAAAGGAACCAGAAAACTACAGAGAACTTAGTTCTTAGAGAACTCTTAGCTATAGAGAACAAGCTGAGGGTTACTGGAAGGGAGGTGGTGGGGGGATGGGTTAAGTAGGTGATGGCTTAAGGAGGGCAGTAGTAGTGATGGGCACCTGGTGTTGTGTGTAAGAGAAGAATAACTAAATTCTACCCCTGAAATTAATATTACACTATATGTTATTTAATGAATATTAATAAAAAGTCAAAGAAAAAAATACACCGCAGTTTTTCCTTCTGTTTCTAATTACTGTTTTTTCTAGAATTAGTATATTTATTAATATTGGTAGTACTATTTTAAAAAGTTCAAAACAAAATTTATTTCCCCAGAAATGTCATATTCTTATGAATAGACTTTCTAACACTAGCATCTATAGATTTATTCTACTTTTCTAATGCACTATCATTTCATTTTGTATGTATAAAGATTGCACATATTTTATGCATATGCACTGAAAATGTTATTTTTTAAGAAATGGTGATAATCAGATTCACTCAATAAAATAAGAACAAAAGATTCATGGTATGTTAAATGGCTGATATTATATATTTGATGCTTATATTGCATAGTATTATATTACTTGCATATGCAAACAAATGCACTGGATGAATATTACACTTCAGTTGTTCTTTAAGATTTTTTTCACCAATGCTGTGATTCTATGTTTAAGTCTGAGATACTTTATAAAGAAAGCATATAACACATGAATACCATCATTTACCTGAAAGCTGTTTAGAATATATCTGCAATGCACATTATGCTGAGAGTATGAAATTGAGTCAGTTTAATATGAAGAAGAACAAGGGTTAGTGAGATATTTGAGGATAACCAAGTAATAATTTGGAAGCAAATGGTAACCCAGATTTTGGAGAATAGCATATTAAAGCCTCTGTAGGTTTCTAAGAATGCTAGCAAAAAGAGCCAAAGCAAACTTACTTACTTCCTTTCTTTTTCTTTTTTTTTTTTTTTGAAATATAGTTGGTGGGCAATGTTACATTAGTTTCAGGTGTGTGACATAGTGAGTCCACAAGTCTACATTTACGCTGTGCTCACCACATTATAGCCACCATCAGTCACTGTACAATGCTATTACAATATTACAATTGATTGTATTCCCTATGCTGTAGCTTTTATTTCCACAACTTATTCATTCTATAACTGGAAGCCTGTATCTCCCACTCACCTTCAACCATTTTGCCCATCTTCCCAGTCCCCTGTCCCTCTGGCAACCACTGGAGATTTTTTTCTGTATTTATAGAACTGTTTCTGCTTTTTGTTTGTTTGTCCATTTGTTTTATTTTTTAGGTTCTACATAGAAGTGAAATCTTACAGTATTTGTCTTTCTCTGTATGACTTATTTCATGTAGCATAATACCCTCTAGATCCATTCATGTTGATGCAAATAGCAAGAGCCCATCCTTTTTTATGGTTGAGCAATATTTCATTGTATATCTACATTTTCTTGATCCATTCATCTATTGATGAACACTTGGTTGCTTCCATGTCTTGGCCATTGTAAATAATGCTGCAATAAACATAAGGATGTGTGTGTGTGTGTGTGTGTGTGTGTATATATATATATATATATATATATATATATATATATATATATAAATTTATTCACATTAGTGCTTTTGTTTTCTTTGTGTGCATACCCAGTAGTAGAATTAGGAGATTTGGTATTTGAATTTTAACTTTTTGAGAAATCTCCATAATGTTTTCCACAGCTGCTAAACCAATTTACAGTCCCACAAACTTTTAAAGCTGTGGCAACAATTTACTACTAGTTTTGAGTCTATTAATACGAAAAAGTGGATAATATGAAAGATAACCACAGGATTAATAATGCTGAGCTCTAGAGCCTAAGAAAGGTTATACCTGATGAATACTTATTACAGTTTAAAATAAGATGATTAAGCTATATATGAATACCCAACTTTTGTTGCAACATGGACGGGACTGGAAGATATTATGCTGAGTGAAATAAGTCAATCAGAGAGAGTCAATTATCAAATGGTTTCACTTATTTGTGGAGCATAACAAATAGCATGGAGGACATGGGGAGTTAGGAGAAGGGAGTTGGGGGAAATTGGAAGGGGAGGTAAACAATGAGAGACTATGGACTCTGAAAAACAATCTGAAGGGTTTGAAGAGTTGGGGGGGTGGGAGGTTGGGGGAACCAGGTGGTGGGTATTAGAGAGGGCAAGGATTGCATGGAGCACTGGGTGTGGTACAAAAACAATGAATACTGTTATGCTGAAAATAAATTTAAAAAATGATTTAAAAAAATAAAAAATAAACTATATAGACTGGAATGGATGACTAAAAAAATTAGCAATGGACCCAAGTTTTCTTTCTTGAAAATTTGATCCAGTTGTGTTGTCCCACTGATTGATGGAGTAAATTATGTGAGTTGCTAAGGGAGGGGTGTCCCAATTAGAGAAAACGGAAAATGACAATATCTTGAGAAAGGAATCTACCTGCCTTATTCAAGATTTAGTAAAAACAGACTCTAACTTTTACTAGTTAGGAAAATCAGAGCTACCGATCTCGTGAATTGGAAGATTGATATTGATGAAGTGAGTGACATAATGAGGGAAGGATGTAGAAGTCAGGGAATGAGTGGGGAAGCAGTGGATGGCAGACCATCACAGAATCTCTAGGACCTTGTAATCTATTTAAATGAAGTGGGTTTTTTTCTTAGGTTTTAATGAGATGGGTAGTGATTTGACAGGTTTTGAATAAGTCATAATATGACTTTGCACTGTAAAAACGATCTGGCTGCTCTGTCGTACATAGCTTGTAAGTGTAGTAGCAGGGAGAACACAATGGCAAGATCAGCTTGTAGCCTACTAAAATAATTCAGGAGAAAAATTGTGCGTTAGACCAAAAGGTAGCACTGTGACGATGTGTTAGCAATCAGATACTGGATATATTCTGAAGACAGTACAGATAGGATTTGCAGATGCCTTAAATGTGGAGTGTGGGAGAAAGTGAAGCCCTGGTTAGGGTTATTGGAAAAAGCAATATAAGCACAAAGTTGCTATTAATTGACAAATAGGAAATCAGGATTTGAGTTTGGACAAACATGGTTTAAGAAGCTTATTTAACACCTAACTGGAGATCTTGGCTATGAGTCTGGGGCTTAGAGGTAAGTTCTACCTGGAGATACTGATATTTTGTTTTTCAGCACATATAGACATAAAAGTCACGTGACTGAAATATATGGTTGATGGATCAATAAGTGAGTACAGATAGAGACATGGTTCAAGGAACAAGATGTAGGCATGTATAGATTGATAAATTGTGATGAGAAAAGTGTAGAAAACACCCAAAAAACATCCAAATGATAAAGGAAATTGTATGAACCATATTCAGGAGTGAGTTAGAAAGTAAAGATGACAAATTCATAATTAAAACTTTATGACCATAGGTAATTTAACTGTGGATAGAGCAGTAAATGAAGTTACTGAAATGTAGACATCAATTTAGATTAAGTGCAAAAATAAAATGGTTGCAAAATCAATATGAATAAGGTCTTTTCTAGCTGCTACCATGACAAAGCAAATGGCACAGAATCTTGGTAGTAAATAACACAGGGACCCCTGGACTAATATTTGATTAATCCCATCTCAATAATAGATTGACTTGTTGACATCTGGAGTGAAGGATAGTGGAATACTAAATATATTTATAATTTCATTGAATCTCTTCCTAAAATGTTAAAGATACTGTGATTGGAGAACTTTAGAGAACTATATGAAGTGACTTATATGAATAACAAAGAAAGACTGAATTTGTTTCTGGTTTATATTGATTTGTCATGGAATAGAAATCAAAACCTGAAGATGGAAATACCTTTTCCCAATCTTGGATATTTTCAAATGAAAGGCACACATGAATACAGGGGATCTCCTTGTGAAAAAAAGATTTTGAGATAAAACAAACTAAAAAAATCTTAGCCCCAAAGAAACTGGCAAACATGAACATGATTAGATCATCTTGAATTATTAAATCCTTACATAGCTGAATCTTTATAAATTTTAGAACTCTAAGATCCATAGGCCAACAGATTGACCTAGCACTGTAGCCCATCTAGTTGAGAGAGATTATAAACTTGTATGAACATTTCTAACCTGTCTCAGTTCCTATCCCAACTTTAATTCTTACTTTATTTCAAACCCAGGGAGCACATGAGGACACAGCATTTGTAAGAGGAGGATGTCCCTAACAAAGTTATATTTTGTTTTTGTCCAAGTCAGAGAAATGTCCACACTGATGTGCTACTACATAATTGGGAAAGTACAGCAATTAGGGATGACAGGAATAAAATCAGGAAGAAAATGGCTTGATTCAAATTTGGCAAGTGACATTTGGAATTTGAGTAAATTAATTCCAAATATCGTAAATAAGATAATTGGGAAAGAACTGCACGAAGTTACCTATTTCATTGAAGTAATGTCTAATTCAACTAAAGTCTTTCAGAAACCTCCTTAAATAACCTTTCAGCTATTATTGGTCCAAAGATTGTTGTTTTTTTAACTTGTAGTTTTGAAGCTAGAAAGCACTTTAGCTGTATCTCCCAATTTATCATGTAAAGACTAAAACCCAAATAACTTAATTGATTGCTATTAATTGGCCTGATCTTGAATCTTATTTTTCTGAGTACAAGGTACACTTTTTTCTCTGTCATGATGTGTTCTAGGTTAGAGACATGAGATATAATCTAAACGAATGTATAGTAAAAGACTAAAAAACACGTTTTATACTTTCAGAATGTACACTTTAGTTATTCTTTAGTATCAGTAATTTGAAGTCCTGGAAATTCACACTAAGTTACTAAACCAAAAAAAAATCAGACAAACTTGCTCTTTATTATTTTGGGGGGAGTAGCAAGTACAACATTTAACTGGACAAACAACTTCAGATTCACTACAATCTGCTCAGTTGAATTGGCGGCAACATCTTGAATAAGAAATTAAGAGAAAATGTAATCAAACCATCAAGGAGTTAATTAAGTCTTCTGTTAATATCATCATTACATTGTTTCTCATCTAATCCTTTGACAAATTTCAAAATATAAACTACTGGGGCACTCTTCTCTGTGTCCAGACTCCTTCTATTTCAAGTTAGTCAATAGTGACTGTTCCACAAAGTAATACCTTTTTCTTTGTCTAGGATGTGCAGTCTGATTTTTAATCATGAAGGAAATTTTACATTCATTTTTCTGAATAGTCTGATCGGGCAGAGTTTCATATTCTGTGTTATTCAATGTGGATCTTAATGGAGAAATAGGGTTGTTTGGCTTGTTAATTATAGTAACAATAATTGAAAACTCATGAGATTTCTTCCTGTTCCTGTGTCAGAATCAATTTCCTAAAAAAAAAAGATTATTCATTTGTATTTGTCAGCCCCGTGTAATCAAAACAATGGCAAAGTCATTCTTCTTATTGTTTATTAAAAATATGTATGGACTATATTCTTCTAGATATTTGTCATTAATTATTAGGAAGTTGAGAACTAGGTATTTCACCTTAATTCTACAATATGTCTGTATTAAATGTTTACATTATTATATCCTGTACATTTCCTAAAGAAAATTAGATTCATACAACATGAAGAAACTATCATTGGTATAGATTTAATTAGTCCCAGCCTTTAAATCTCAGATCAGATTCTTGCTATTTGAGGGAAAAATCACATGAACCTTCCGAACTCTGATTTCCTCACCTCTAGAATGGTACACCATTTCAACAAACAAAGCCAATGTGAGAATTCGAAGTAGTGCTAGGCAAGCAGTTATCCTAATGTCAGGCATATACTGAACCACAAGTAAAGTAAAACTGCTTCTGTGTAGAACAGTTGCCACCATTATTGTTTTTCAGCTTTTAGAAACATAGTTTTTTCCCTATATATTTTCATGGATGATTTGAAATAGATGGTTTTGTTAGTATTATGGTTATTGTTTATATAAATATATATTTGCATATAGATATATTTTTATATATTATATATAATATATATTTTATTCTGCAAAGAAATTAGCGTAAAAAGAATTTAAACACTTTTAAATGTATTGAAATATATGTTATTGCAAAATTATATTATAAAATTAGGCAAAATGCAGTTTTCATGATGATATATAAATTGTATCTGCAGAATTTGTAATATATTCAATTACATGCATATTTCAAGTAGTTGCAAGGTGAAATGGGAAATTAGCTGGGCTCTACCAGACCTGCATGCACACATGCAAAACTCAAAGATCATATTCAGATGCAAATTTGACTGTTGCAGTATAGGTATAGATTCCTTTGAAGATACCCCAATTAGAGTCAGTTTTGTTTTCTCCTGTATTCTGCTTTACCCATATGTTCTTCTGTCATGGTGAAATTCCCAAAGACAGATTAAATTGATAACCTTGACTGTTATTCTTTTCTTGATTATTTCTTAGTTTCTTCCAAGACAGCACATTCACTCTTTCATAGCCTCCTAGATATACTAACATTTCGGAGAATGAATACGATCAATGCATTTTTATGGCTGGAAGCATAAAAGCTTGGTTCTGTAAGTATTTATCACTTCCTACTATGTGTCATGCCTTTTGCCAAGCACCAAGGATAGTAAGAGTTCTTGCCCCTGAATTTTTCCTTGCCCAGTACATCTTTTTATCCTCCCTCCAACTCTCATTTTATTAAAATAATAATAATAATAATAATAATAATAATAATAAGATGCACTTAAGTGACTTATACATCTAGTTACTTACAGAACAACGAAGACATTGAGTGTATCCTGACTTCCATTCAAATTATAACATGCTGTCTCCACATTACTAATTATAGAGGGGTGAAGTACATAGACAGCATTTTCTTTTAATTCTACCAAATCTCTGTGGAATTTCTTTTTTAAATGAGGTTGGTGACAAGAATGTCAGTGGGTTAATGAAAACGAAAACGACTGCACATTTTGTTACAAATTCACTTTAGACTTGAAATACTGCATGGCATTTAGTCTAAGACTTGCCTATATGCTTATAGTACACCGTTAAGATAAGAAATGTCAGTTATCTGGTTAATTTGTCAATGTAGACAGCCAGTCAAGCCCCAACATGAACCTCCTTTAGTGTATATGATCTGAGTTAACTGTAGACCTAGTCTGAATTGATTTGTTAATTGCTAACTTTTTCTTCATTTTGGTTCCTACAGACTTTAGTAGAAAAAAAGCAATAATGTCACTATAATGTATGGCTTGTCTTCCCCTTTTCAAAATCAGTCTTGGAAATTTTAAGACTTATTTACAGAATAAAATTGACCTTTGAGAGGGGAAAGTGACTGGTATATAATAACAAGTACTATTTTGAAACATCACTGAGTGCTAAAACTGTTTAAAGAATTTTACTTTTATTAACCCATTTAATCCTACTAGGTACTAAAATCTTCCCACTTTAAAGATCAGGGAATTAGAAAGGTTCAATAAATTAACTAAGGTTATATATGTAGTAATTAGTAAACTCAGAATTAAATTCTCTTACAAAGCATATCAGGTGTCTCTATTCAAAGTGCATTACTAAAGCCTGATATGAAATCTTGTATAATAAATATATGAGGATCCCTATAGTTTTATTTACTGTAATTAATATCTACAATTGACTAAAGATGGTTAATATTTTGGGGAATCATGAAATACATGGAATGTTTCATATAATCAGCCAACCCCATAGATGATTATAAGTAAGTAGAGCATTGGTCCAGAATGCTCTATGATAACCTTAAGAAAGTAATCTATAGTTTGAGTTTCCAAAATACTATATATAGTACACTAAAAAACTCAGTAGTAATATCCTAAATAGAAGTATTACTAGGATTGGCAGATACTACGTACTGTTTTTAGACAATAATGCATATCTTAGGGCACCTGGGTGGCTCAGTGGGTTAAGCCTCTGCTTTCGGCTCAGGTCGTGATCCCAGGATCCTGGGATCGAGCCCCACATCAGGCTCTCTGCTCAGTGGGGAGCCTGCTTCCCCCTCTCTCTCTGCCTGCCTCTGCCTACTTGTGATCTCTCGCCCTCTGTCAAATAAATAAATAAAATCTTAAAAAAAATAAAAATAATGCATATCTTAAATTTAATATTTTTGAAGTTCTAAATAGAGACCCTGAGTATTATCTGACTGTGTTAATATAATAATTAGAATAATCAGAGTTGGTTTATCTATTTTAAGGAATGTTATTCTTCATGTCCTTAGATGAATTTTTGTATTTGTTCATTAATGTTTTATAGTCAGGTGATCCTACCAGAACTCCCAGCCTTCAGTCATTCCCCACTACTAATTCTCCTATGTACAGAAGTGCAAATATATTCATAAATACACCACAGCATTTCATTTCTTACTCTGAAAGAAACAGGAATGTCTCATTCCTATATGATAAAATTCAGTCTCCCAAACTGCTTTTCCAGCTTCATCCTCACTATTCCTTTTCATTTCTAAGATCTCATCAAATTGGTTGGGGAAAATATTCTTGGAACAAGCCCCACGATCTTCCACTTCCATGCCTTTAGATTCCACATTATTTCTTCTAAACAGATGGAGGTGTATACCCTTATCTGTTGAATGTAAGTTGAAAATACCCTGTCACTCAAAGTCCAACCCTTGGAGACAATCTCTCCCCTTTCTAGTCCCCCAGCTAAAAAATAATGCATTTTTATACTCTACATTTTATTGATTTCTTTTTCATGGTGCTGTTACTTTCCAATGGATCTCTTGTAACTTTTATATGTGTTTTATCACCCTTACAAGAGTGATACAAAAGCTACAGAGATTTAGGGTAGAAGCAATGTCCTATCAATCTTTGTATACTCCATACTACCTTGCTTACAGTTTTTCATATATACTCCAAACTACTTTGTTTACAGGTTTTATAAGATGTATTTTATAAACTACTATAGACAAACTTGTAGTGATATAGCTGGGAGTAAGAGAAATTAAATGATTTCTTAAGATCATATAAGTCAGGATGTGCATCTAGATATCTGGGTGCAAATATTATATTAAAAATAATAACTCATCTTTCTGGATATAACTACACTATTCACAATGACTTTGAATTGTAACATTTAAGAGGTGGGGTGAGGGGTGCCTGGGTGACTCAGTCCCTTAAGCATCTCACTCTTCCTAAGAGAGTGCTAATGTTGTGATCTCATTAGTCATGGGATCAAGCCCTATGTCAAGTTACACCCTCAGCAGGGAGTTTGCTTAGAGTCTCTCCCTCTGACTTTTCACCCACTTGCATGTAAATGTCCCCTCTCTCTCTCTTTCAAATAAGTAAATAAATAAATAAATCTTAAAAAAAAAGGAAAAAAAAGAGGTGGAGGGAACTTTGGCTTCATGTGGGCTGGCATTTATCTCAAAGGGTATGTGTCTAGTAATGGGGAGGCAGAGGAATACCACAGGAGTTTGGGGTGGTGGTGATGCTTAGGCTTCTTTGGATGGCCTCTTGGTGTTAGATAGCACATCCAATTTTGAGCAAAATGCCTGTAACAAAATAGAAAACAGCTGGGAAGGCATAGACAGCCTCGTGACATCCAGCAAAGCAACTGAGCCTTAGGAAACACCCCTAGTAATATGCCAGGCTTGTTTCTTTTTTGGGCCTTGAGTTGACTCTTTATTTTGCTAGGGCCTCTCAGCCAAAGCCACAGATCCTTGCATGGTTACCTCCCTCTCACCAACCATGATTCTACTCAGTTTTTAACTCTGCATAAACATCTCCATAATTACCTGTGACATCTTCAGAGCACCCATCCTTCCCCCAAGCAACCTATTGATTTATTTATGTAATTATAAACTATTTTTTCCAAATGAAATATAAATTCTCAAGGGAAAAGACTCTCTGTTGGACACTCCTAGATAGCCAAAAGCCTAAAAACCATCTAACCATAGAAGGTACTCATAAGTATCTGTTGGCTGACTTGAAAGGGGGTGATCACAAAATGAAGATGTCACTAACTGATTCACACAAGATAAAAGTGAGGTTTATCCTGATGAGCAACTGTTACTGAAAAATTGTGATGCAGTCTATTGCCATATTATTTAGGCTTCTGGCCAAAACCAAAATGGATTCCCACATCTCTGGTTACATCTACTCTCATGTCAGACTCAGGTTAAATTAGCTAAGAGTCCCAAAGCTGCAGGTTGACCACGCTGAGTGGCCCAAACAATGTGATGTTGCTGATGCTTACAGTCAAGTACCATAGCAGGTATTGCTTTGAACCCACAGAGAAGGCTCTCTGCTCTTGTCAGAAGAGCAATGGATGGGAATAGAAACACCCTTGAAAGAAGGTGAGACATCACCTGACCACCCCAGCCCTCAGGGAACTCTACTTCCTCTGATACCAACACTTTACTGTCTGTATCCTGTGTACGGTACTGATGAAGTTAGTACTATTTCTCCATGACTATGCACTAATCCCTTCATTGAAAAAATATATATGCCTAGTAAAAGCAAATTGGTTGATCTCACTGTCATTTTTCATGAAAGTGGTTTCTGAAGAGCCAAGGGATCCCAAATAGGATGGGATGGAGGAAGGCATTTGAAAGAAAAAATCAAGAGAGAGGGCACTCCTTAAAGGCAAGGACCATTTCTCATCTTTCAGCCTTAAGGCTCAGCTGAATATGTAAGTCAAAGAAAATGGCTGCTGCATAGCTGACTACAGAATCCAGAATCACACAAGGGAGGAGGCACACCCACACAAGAAATTTGTTTAATTGATAAAATGTGGATGTATTTCCTTGCTGAAATTAATTTGTTGAATCAGCTTTTTCAAAGGAAAAACTCTTTATGGACAAGATGCAGTTATTAACTAAAAATACCAGAGAAAAGACAAATTATAACAGATGATCTAAAATCCAGGACCAGGGGTGCCTGGGTGGCTCTGTGGGTTAAAGCCTTCGCCTTCTTCTTGGGTCATGATCTCAGGGTCCTGTGATCAAGCCCCGCATCGGGCTCTCTGCTCAGCAGGGAGCCTGCTTCCTCCTCTCTCTCTGCCTGCCTCTCTGCCTACTTGTGATCCCCGTCTGTCAAATAAATAAATAAATTCTTTAAAAAATAAAATAAAATCCAGGACCAGAACAACGATGAGTTTAATGTGAGCACATTATGTGTGGTTTTTAAAACTTTCCCCAGCAGAGTAACAACCCTGTATCCCCACCAAAACTGAGTAGATCATTACAAATTTTATCCAACAGAAGATTTAGTGTATCATAACAATATTTCTCTTCATCACTATTATAATTTTCAAACATCATTTTCTCCTTTTAATTCTGCCTTTATACTCCTGCTTGTATCTAAAGAAACAAAACATCATCAGAAAAAAACAAACAAACAAAAAAACCTTGGAACACTTTTTTTAATGCAACAGAGATTTTTTATTAATTCTCAGAGCAAGTGACTACTACTTGTTAATTACAATTTTCACTTTTTAGACTGCACTTCTTGGAGAAGATTTAAAATCATCTACGAATTAAAAAATGGGGATAAATGTGTGTATATATATATATATCTCCAAAATAGATACTTTCCACTTGCTCCTCCAAGCATTTATGGTTTTTTTGGTAATTCTGTAGTATCAGATGGCATTGTGCAGACGTTCCAGTTCCTTGCATAAATCCAATTCTAAAATAGAAGGGAATTCTTAAGATGCTTCCTTTTTTGTGGGATTAATATATGCAAATATTCACATAAATTTGGGGACTAGTCCTAAGAATGTAGATCTAAGGGAGACATACAAAATGTGGTATGGATCAGGAGATGTCAATATTTCATCTAAAAGGTACTTGTTCAATAAATGAATGAATGAATGAATGATGAATGAATGAATGAAATGTGCTTTTTCAGGTGAGTCCACGAGGCAATAGAGCTCCCACAGAGCTGGAGTACCATGCCTCCTTGCAGCCCATATCACTTCAGATGTTGAGATGGACATGTGGGTAGTAGAGGGCCTTCAAATCCAAAACAATACTAATAGCTAAGTAGGTTACCTTATTTTACTTTAACAAAGTGCTCTGTTATTTACAGAATATTTTACATGTGTTTTTCTCATTTATCATGGAAGGCATGAAAAATAGATGTTTTAAACCTATTTTCAAATGAAGACCCTGTGACCTATTGTTCCCTAGCATTCTAATTTCTTGCCCAGTCACTTTCCACTATGTCGCAAGCCATAACCCAAGGGTACTGTGACAGTGGTTCCCAACTACTGGTGTCTAGACCATGACAGTTCTCTGGAGAATGTTCGATAGATGTGCAAGACCACGAGAAAAGTAAGTATATTTGTAAATTTCACTCACTGCTTCTTTCACAAGGATTATATACACTATTCTGATATTGTCTTTTCTAAGTTTTAGGGTTAAAATACCCTCTTTTATAAAATGATGTAATATAGATGACATTTATTTAAGAGTTCTTATTTGGCAACTTTCATAAACAGAGACTGCCTATCACTTACCCCTTGTTTTTCATTGACTGGTTATAAAAATACAAAACACAAGATCTGTTGTAACAGAGAAATATGTTGGTAGTAAATTTGGCACCCTGTTCTTTCCCTTTTAGACACCAGGCTTATTGTTGAGGGAAGATTTTTACCCTTTTTCTGAGCAGCCATTATCTAATCAGTGTTAGGGAAAGATCCAAGATCTAGAGACCAGAGGTCAAGATGCCACATGAGGGAGAAAGCCAAAATGAGAGGTTGCTGGGAGAAGAAACAAGGAAATCAAGATCCCATAGGTGAGAAGTGATAATGAAAGGAAGAGTCACAGGAAGAAATTCTAGGTTCTTCCCTTTTGTTAGTACAACTATGATGGCCATCTGTAATGAGACAAAAGCTATATTGTAGGCACAGTGGATAAGAACAATAAGACCATAGTCCAGACTACACCACAGGAAGTCTTCATTCCAGGAAGTTATCACATAATTCTATCTTTCTCAAATTGTCAACATAGAGACAGCCCCTCTATTTTTCTCAATGAAAGGGGACCCCTCCATGTAGCTCTCCCTAGACTTCTCAATCTATCATTACAGAGAACATAGGCTGGATCAAGACATACAGTTGTTAGAATGGAATAACATTGGTCTTTCCCACTGTTTGGTGGTATAGAGGGGGAAGGGAAAGGAGGGAGAAAAAGTGAGGCTATAAATAGGATTTTCTCAAGTTTAACATTTTCTCCTATAAATTTCCCTTCAATATTTTAATGCCTGCTACCATTTGTCTACTAGCATATGTGCTAGCAGATGCCAAAAATGTTTAAGAAAGAAATAATCCATAGGATAAAATAAGCTGTAGAAGATGATTTTAAATCTTCACCTTATGATACAGGGAACTATATTTGCATGTGATTTAATATTATTTACATATAGCCTGCTTTCCGTAATAAAATTGTTCTGCTGTGTAAGAGTTAAGGTGTCCTATAGAGAACATGATAACTATAGAATACTGTAGAATACTGCACTTCACAGACACTCTGTAAAGAAGCAAGTAGGCTGGAATAGCAGTCTTAATATGGTGTATTTATCTTCTTGCGTAAGTGGGGTTAAGTCTCCTAATATTCTTGTTAAAAAGGGCTCTTAAAATAGTGCAATTTGAATAACATTCCTGGAGCTTAGACTTGGTGGGGGGGGGAGGAAGGAGGAGTGTGTGAGGTTCTTTAGTAACTGAATTTTTATATGCATAACTTTTCTGAAATGACTATTTTTTTAAGACTGTTTTCTTCCTTTCAATTTAAATGATGGTTCCTCAGAGTTTCATGCTAGAAAATCAGGTATAATGATATCAGACTGAATAGTGTACTCTGATATGTGTCATTGTTATGCAAACAAGTAAATTACTTTGTGTTGAAATGTTCACCTCAAAAATGAATGGAACTCTTTGCCTCTATGAGCCAATCTGCTTATGTCCTTGGTCATTCAACATCATTACATGATGTTTAAACATAAATGACATATTTGCTTTTTTTATAATTTTTGTTGCAAATGTATCTGAAATTGCCTTACTAATTTTTTTCATTAATACTTGAGTGTACTATCAGGATATTTTCTAGATTTTAGAGTATTGCCCCAAACCCAACAACTTTTTCTGTTTCAGCTTTGAGACAATGTAGAAATCTTGAGTATGTCCATTAAGAAAGTAATGATTTTGCATAGCTAGACATTTTATTATGTTGTCTAAGGAAATGAACAGTATAAGTATTAAGATTTAAAAAAGTAATTGCTAACATGGGCATACATATTCTCTCCATCTTGAATACTTTTAATTGTTGAAATATTAATATATGTGAATTTTAGTTTATATACTTTCTCATTATTCATCTCTAGTGTTTTTCATATGTGTAACACAAAGTTTAGGCTAGTCAAATTTCCTTACTGGATGAACTATAATTATGGTGCTTTATTAGTAGATAGATGGATAGAAGGCATACATATATGACAATGTTTCCCTTCATATTACTCTAGTATGGCTGTTCGAGTGAGTCTGACAAAGCTTGTTGCAATTGGTAAGGACATTTTTTTTCTTCACATCTGTATGACATACCAACTGTATGGACTTGGTGTTATAGTCATTGAATATAGTTATCGCAAATCAAAGGTTGTTAAAGGTTTTCACTTAAAAACCAGAAAGCACCTCTGTAGAAGTGTTATTCACTGAAATCTGAGAAATTAATATTAATATTGGCTATTTATGATAATATGGAACTGAGGTTTTAAAAATGCAGGAGTAAAGATTCCCTGAAAGAAATGCTCTTTTGTAGCCATAAACAACCCCACAGTCAAGTCTAGGCATCGTCTCTTCACTTAGGTTGAAACAAAATTTTAGTGTTTGTTTGTGTGTGTGTGTAAAAGTCCTTTTCCCACAGTATCAATCATGAATTGCTGAAAGGCTTCCATAGCATGACATTGTTGGAGCTCAGATCTGGGAAGTGCACAAAAGAGCTGTATTTGTTGCCAATCAGAGGAACGTGTTTTCAAAACAAGGATAACATTTTATTTTTCTTTTTCCCCAGTTCTGCAGTAGTGTAAGTGTTAAAGCCTGAGAGGTTTAGAAAGCTGCAGTGAATGTGTTAAGACTGTTAATGAAGCTTCTGAATCTAAGGACAAAATTAGCTCTCACACCCACACTGCGCAAAGTACAGCAACTGTCTGATAGAATTGCATCATGACTTTTACCTGGGGACACGGGTATTATATGCAGCTGAATTGATGAAATTGGGAAGACAGATGTGCCCAAAGGACATTTTAAGAAGCTTGTACCTACATAAATTGCTTGTGAAAAATCTCTAAAATTTGAATAAGAAACCAATGTAAAATGCCTTCTGCCTGTAAACTTCGGGTCATATGATATATATTATCTAGCATAGCCTTTAAGGAAAGAGAACATTCGACTTTTTCTTGGTATCAGACAGTCTGTATAATGTCAAGCCCAATGAATGTTTATTTTTTTTTCCCCTTCTTATAAAGAGAAGTACTTAGGACTACCGAGTTTAATGAGGGATGCTAATCTTGTGTGTTGTTTGCTTAAAAACCTTAAATTCAGGCTTTCATTGCAATGTGACTGGCATACAAAGTAATGCATAGAATTAAATAATTTGGATTTTGTAACTATTTAGCAAATATAATCACAAAATGAAAACAGCGATGGCATTGAACACCCCAAACAATTACTAAAAACTTTAGTCTAGGTTTCTTACATATTACGACCTGAAGAATCAGTCCTGATACCCTCCACATGTAAGTCTTAAAGATAGACTTTTAAAAATGGAACTATTTCATCCCATTTTTAAGACATATATCTTAAGAAATATTTTTACTTGCAAAGACCACTGTTGGTTTAGGAAGGCAGCAGACATTTAGATTTGTTTTAGGTTTTCTGTTCTCAGAAATGTGGAAAATGGATGTCTAAAGTCTAGAGATTTGTGATTGGTAGCAGTGAAATGGGCAGGTGAAAGGGTAGCTGTTTTATTCTTACCTTACCTCTTCATATAATCAAAAAATATTATATTCTTATGTAATAGTTTTTAGAAATTTCAAGCAGGAGACCACGATTATACAGAAAATACTTTCATTTTCTTAGAAAATTCTAGAAGCTGGGATTATGCTTATATAACTGTGTAAAAGATTAAAGTCTTTCTCAAATGTTAATTCATTGACCTTTAAGACACTAAAAGCATCTGATACTGGCAGTCCTGACTCCACTTCTAACATAGGCTTATGATATTAGAGAAAAAAGATGAGGTCACCTTTGATATTCCTAAAACTAATAGTCCTGTCCACAAGAGGGCATGGGTTTTCCATAGGAAAGTAACAGGATTTGGAGGGGAAATAAATGGTTGTAATAACTGACCTTGCTTTTGACTGGCCATACTCTTAACTTTGTTTTTTAAGATATAACAATTTAGAATTGATTTGCATAAGGGCAATAATTTAATTTCACCATGACCCCCTACTTTGATTTCCTACGGAATTTATTGCCTCTTCCACTCCTTTGGCAGTTCACATATAACTCTTTATTATCATGTACCTTCTTTTTATATGTTCTTTCTTCCTAATTATACTGTAAGTCCTTAAGGAGAAAGGCTTTTACTTGTAACTCTCCATTCCCATAGTAAAATACAGTACCTTTGTCCAAGGTAGGTGATAAATAATTATTTGTCAATTTAGGTAATAGTGGTTTTGAAATAATAAAAATTATTGTAGCTGTTGAAAGCTATGTTACCGTAGGAACTGACAGTTTATGAAACCTTTCCATGTCAATTATTTATTTGTCTTCAAGTAACCATGTTCTCTACTTTTAGTTTAGGTTTTAAACATTTTTGTTCTCCAGTTTTGTGGTGGTAAATAAATTACTGATGCAAAGTGAATTTTTAAAAATGACTTTTGTAATTGCAAATAGTTTTCTCTTAGACCTAAAACTGAGGTATTTTATGAAATTCCCTATTAAACCCCAGATCATGAGTTTATTTAGTTTTCTTCTTATGTAGTTTAGCTATATTTGCAATTTAAAATTTAAAATGATTTCTTTTTATTTGAAAGAGAAAAAATTCACACATTTCTCTCTGTTTATAAAAAAATATTAACCATAATATATGTGAATTACCTAACCAAAGATTCTATAATACATTTTTGAATGTATAGTCAGCCATTAATAGAGAATTAATATAAGCAATTTCTTGCCAAATTTCAGGGTTAGTAAATAGAGCTTACAAAAGTAACTAATCAAAGGATTACACAACTAAATTATAATAGAAATAATAAAATGATAGTCTATTCAGTTAATAAAACCACCAGCTACCAACAATCAGGTTTATTAATTCTACACTGTATTAAATCTAAACTGCAAGGTGAAGTAATTCCAATGTCAGAATATGTATTTCAATGTATTTCAACAATTTTATTAGCATCATGTAAAGTGAATGTTAATTTCTAATTTTTTTTAATCTTCTATATCTTTTTTCAGGGACATCACAATTCATACACTGAAGATTTCATTTATTTAAGCTTAGGCTATTTAATTACTTAAGCTTATTATTTAGAGCACATTCTAAGTAAATAAATCTTACAAATATAAACACATACATAGTTTTCTTCTTTGTTTTCTGAAATGGAGGTACTACATTTGAGAAAAAATAAATAAAGTAAAACTTAACAGGATCCAGCAATGAAGGTCCTGTTGCTCAACACTGAAAAATCTGTTTGTCAGTCTTGACCAACACAGTATAAAGAACTTCATACCCAAGATCTCCAAAAAAGTAGGCCAAAATCTTGTAAATTATTGCTAGAATGAAAGCCCTAGATTTCCTCTTATCATAATTTCTGAGGTGAATGCATTATTTGATGAATTGTCCAAAGGTAGCACAAGATGTTTTTGTCCTGTCAAGGGATTGTCCTAACCACAAATTGCCACAGCAATTCACCAATTATATAATCTGAACTCTTAAATTTCATTAAAAAAAAGCTGATTAATTACTATTAATTGGTTATCCCTGTTTAGCGCTATTCTAAGTACATCTTCTTTAAGTGTAAGCTTTCTTGTTAAAGAATTGATTTGTAACTAATATAGCTAATTTTTTTTTATGGTTACTAACAAAACAGATTATTGATTATATTAGTTTCATGAAGGAAATCGTATTCTATTTCTGAGAAAACATTGAATAACAGTTAAGTATAAAGGTCAAAATTCACATATTATAATGTATTACCTTAGAAAATTAAAAATGTTTAAAATTTACTAGTTATAAAACATTCTGACATGAAATAGTTTTCATCAAACTTAACGTGATTAAACTCATGCAAATGAACATTATTTTCTTCCTCTCTAATACTTATCTTTATGCAGCACTGCAGATATACTCTCACATAGACTCTTCTAAGTGAATAGGGACTGAAATTCTGTTCTTTTCTTTTGGCCAAACTTTTGGCGCAGGAGCTGCATCTGTCCAGAAGTGCTTTTGTCTAATTCTACAAAAATACTGCATGGGATTATAGCAAACATAGCTATTACACCAATACTTGACCTACACTGAATGCTTATTTCTTCTTTAATTATAGTATATATGCAATAAAATGCCGACCTTAAATGTGCAGCTTAATTACTTTAACAAATGTAGAGACCCATAATATATGTGTAGGTCAAGTTACAGTACTTCAAAACCCTTTATGCTCTTTCTCAGTCCTTACTCCCTTTCTCAGATGGAATCATTAATCTACCTTCTATCCCCACAGAAACTTGGGCTTTTTCTTGAACTTCATGTAAATAGATGTGCATCTTTAAATTCTCACAATTTTAGGGGAGGGGTTTTCTTTCAATCTATCCATTTGAAATTATAGTGATGTACTTTAAATTTATATATTAATTTACATATGTATATTTATATTTTAAACCAATATTGTTTACCTGATTATCTAAGCTTCAGGATTTCGTGTTATGCTTCATCTTTTTTCTTAAAATAAATTCAGAAAGCATAGAAATCCAGAAATTTGGGAGAATTTTTTTTCAATAAACATTAAAGAGATGTAATACTTGGCCAAGATGGAGTGAGAAATTCCTAAAATCATCACTGAATTTGTGTCCTTGATTCCTAAACCAAATGGCTTAACTATTAGAATATACTCCCAAAGCTCCTCTTTTAAACACTTTATCCTAATCCACAGAAATATATTATTGGAATGACAACTAAACTAAAAGAAACAAATCAGTGTTTACTATAATTAATTTTTTTCTTAGTGCTGCAATTTTATTTCAGCGCTTGAAATGTCAGAGTCTCAAACTTGCTTCTCTGTTCCTGTTAAGATAATGCTTTGTGATGTGAGAGAAATGATCTCCAGCTTACCAGGTCACATGATTTCTTCACTCTTCTTATCTCAGAAGAAAAAATAGGTCAATTTTAATATTATTAATCATGCAAAAATATTTACAACTCAGGAAAATCAAATGTTTAAAGAAAAACACTATTTGGGTTTTCTTTAAAAGGAGCTATTTATTTTAAAAATCAGTTATACAGAGAATTTTCTTTTAGCATTGAATTTTAATTAAATTTGATTAATTTATTTTTAAAATTCTGGTATTGACAATAATTGCACATATTTTTCCTAAAAGTGTACTTCCAGAAAAAAAAAGCAAAAGTACTCCCTATAATTGCAAAAATGTTTGAATGTGTAATTTGCCCAAACTTACCTTGCAAAATATGTAGCTTTTATAAATTTCTTACTATCATATACCTTGAAGATACTACACTGTTCTACCAAAACTCAGTAATTACTTTTATTTTTGTATCTATTTAATTGCTTTACCTTGCATAAGCGTTTGGAAAAATTCTCTTGTCAGACAAATTTGCCTCATATTTCCTATGTTTCCTTTTTTGGAAACCAGCCTTTGGAGCCATTCTATCATAATATCATAATTTTCTGAGTATTCTCTCACAGATTCAGGTTGTTTTTTTTTTTTTAATGTATGGTTTCCCATGAGTTACAACCTACAAGTCCTATTTTTGCTCCCTACTACACTGATACTCTCTTCACCTCAAGTAGTACCAAACAACAGGTATCAATATAAATTTTTGAAGGATCTCAGGAAGTCCTTTCAAAGTACAATAATCCTATTATTGAGTTTAACTACCTAATGTATGCTCTCAAGGAGAGAACTTTCTATAGGATCTACTGCTCAATTATTAAATTCTGTACAGCCATTAATCAATATAGACAGCAAGATGTTAATTTTCTTTCAGAGCCCTCCTTCCAGTACCACCTGTAGAATTAGGTAGGAAAGGGTAAGGGTAGGAAATAGTTTTCCAGAAAATGAAACAAAACTGTGTCCTAGCCAGCCTCCACCAACACATACAACTTTTATAATGTATTTACTCAGTAACTTAATTCTTACATAACTTATACGCATATCCATTTCCCTACCAAATAAGATCAGTAACTGTATCTCTAAGGCTTCCTTTCTTACTACAATAATACAAGAATATTCTCAACAAGCATTAGAGTGTAGGACAAAATTACTTTTGTCATCATTTAACAAACATTTATTGACAAATTTCAAAAGATACTGATGAAGTCCCTTCCTTCAAATACCTCAGGTTAGTTCTCAAAATGAACTGGCCTGAGGAGCCAAACTTACATTTCAATTAGGGTAGATCCAAGCTGGGTTTTGAAAATCGTGACTGTGTCTGAAGGTAATTCTTGAAGCTTACTCCTACGAAGAGATCAGGTGAATCTTCAGCCACACGAGAACATAAGCTAAATGGTTTTAGTTGGTAATAAAGGGACAACTTCTCCACCTATAATTACACTGTCTAAAAGCTTATTATAAAAACGTAAGCTTATGTATAGTAGGCTCCTAGAATCTGGAGGAAGTACGCTTGGATTCAAATTCCAACTTTCAAACTTACTATCTGGAAAAGTATGTGCAATTAATTCACCTAGCCTCTCTATAAGCTACAATTTCTTCTTTGGAATGGGGTCATAACTTGAAAAGTACCTACTTCATGACGTTATTGTGAGCCTTCAATAGATCGTGTAAATTAATTAGCACAGGTCTCAGGACATAGCAAACTCTCACTTAATGATGGCTACCATTATTTTTATCGTTGTGTCACTGCTATCATTGTATGGGTTTCTAGGAATGGACGACACAGAGAAAGCATGTTAATGCCCAATAGAAGTCTCAATTTGCAATGATCTGATAACTGACTGAATTGAAATTCTAGAGGAGTCGGCAACCTCTGGACATGTCAACCATTCATCTCTCTAGATACTCTAGGTTTATCCTTGCATCCAGTCAGATCATCAGAATGGTACATACCAGGACTGTATTACTTTAGCCCCCTTCAGAAATGCTTTCACAGAACTATGATTTGGCATCATGCCCATGGCTTCTTATCAAAGGTCAGTGCAAGAAATGGCTGTATAAAGAATGCCTCTGCTCTTTTTGTAAACACAGCTTTAAAGATACTCTCTATTTTAGAGTTTAATGTCCCTTAGACAAAGACTCTTGTTATAAATTCTTCTTAGAGCTAAGTTTAATGATTTTAGTATGTCTGTTGTTTTGCTTTAAAGTACTCCATCCTTTTGGGAAGCAGAAAGGGCTTTAATAATAAATAGAAGATTCCTTTCAACATGTACAGTTCTAAAAAAAATGTTACCAGCAGTAGCTGGTGATCCATCATCAGGAAAGGATGAAAACCAATAAATTCATTCTCCCTTTCCAGTTTCAAACTTAAAATGTTACCTGAGTAGGAAATATTTGCATGTAGAAAGATTACCTCTGAGGGAGGAAAAGGGATGTGTTGCGGATGATAAAATTTCTGGGCATGAACTCTTTGGAGGGCAGAGAGCTTTACAGTTTTCTTTCAAGTCACATCGTGTAAACTGGAAGTTGCAAATTGGCAGACCTTTGTTGTTCGGCCTGCACAATGTTTTAAAAGATATTGTGAAAGGCACGTGTGACACTTAGCCATAATGCAAGCATTGGGGCATCCACTGTCATACTCAAGACCTTTTCCCTGTTAAATTCATTGGTATAATCAAGGTCGTTTTCATACATGGTAGAATCTGACATTAATAGTTGCTACTGCATTACTATAGGCAAAGGAGTCTCTTGAACATTAATATAAAAGCTTGTAGAACTTGGAGCAAATAATTTTTGAAAAGCTGAAGAGAGTATGAGAAAACAGGTCAACTTAACCTTCCATCAGTCCTTTATGCTTACTTTCTAAAATAATACTGCCTGTTCTGTTCCCTTTAGCGGCACTGTGGGACCCAATGATGGCCCTCTCAAAGCATGGAGGGATGCTCAGAAGTATTAATATCACTACTTCTTTCTCAGATCTTGTTCTTTTCATCATGAAAATGGGGGAGCCAGGAGAACCAGGTTTTCTCTATTAGGTTATAAAAAATACATGTTCTTTATGGTAGAGTTTGAAATATTCTCATAATGAAGGGATTTTAGTGAGTCTATGAGAAAAGTGAGTGCTTCTAAACTATGCTGGAGGCCAATAACATGAGCGAATGATTATTCTGCAGACTAGAAAATACTACCAAGCATCAGCAAGAACTGTCAGCAGACAGGAACATCCTAAAGAAATAACTTTGTCAGTATCAGTTGGCCATGAATTTTCTTCCCCCAGCAATTTCTAATAATAGGCATATGCATAAATTACTTAAACCAAGTATCTACTGAAGTTATGTTTACTGATAGGCATTTTTGATTAAATACCATTAATAATAGGACTCAGTCATTGGTTAATCTAAAAAAAGTTAGATTTTAAGTATGTTCTGCTTTTAACACTATTCATTTAAAAGTGGGAATAACTGGCATGCATAGTTTCCTTTGGATACATTAACATTATAATTATTTTTGTTTCAAAATTGGGACTTATGAACAGATTTGGCCCTCTACTTCCTAAAACAAAACCTTTTTGCTAAGTTTTGGGTCATCACAAATCTCCCAACAAAGCAAAATGGAAGGTAATACTATATGGAATTGTTTTTTCCTTCAAGCAAAATCCCAAAGTCATTGAGACCTAAGTATTTTTCACAGACCTGAAATCACAACAAACTCCAGCAGAAAAGAGTTGTGGATTTATAAAGCAATAAAAGTTTCACAAACCTGACTATGTAGTTGTGGTTCAGCATTTTAGGCAAGAAGAGTTTATTCTCCATCAGAGTAGGTACCATGATATTGTGTTCAACAGAGGACACTAAGACACAGAGAACTCTGTTCTAGAGTGTGAATTCTTATTCTAGATACCTCTCTTTTTATTCATCCATTAAACATTCATATATTTATTAGAGAGAACATTCTTCATGAAATTCAGCTTTCAAAACTGAGGATCCAGTCTTGGGACTTTGAATCATCTCTTTATTGGTTGAAATTGGTTAAATGTCAATAACTCATTGAAGTACCTCACAAAAAGGACCATATTTCTTTCCTAAATATCAATGACTTATGCCTTACTTATGGTGATAGTTTTAAAAGATTGATAAAGCATTAAAATTAATTAAATAGGGCACCCTGGTGGCTTATTCCATTAAGCATCTGCCTACGATCCTAGGGTCCTGGTCAGTGGGGAGCCTGGTTCCCCCTCCCCCCCTGCTTGTGCTCCCTCTCTTGTTGTCTCTCTCTGTCAAATAAATAAATAAAATATTTTTTAAAAAATAAATGAAATTAAATTAATTAAATAGAACGTCATTTTCAATATCAAAGTATAAACTATTATTTTGTTGTTCTGTGTGGCAGAGATAGGGTGACAGTGTTTATATACATCCTGAGCTATGAAAGGCATTAATAGACTAGACATTGAAGAAACTGAATCTTTCCAATTCCAGATCTTTCATTCTTGCTTTCTGTAAAATGGGAATGTGTTAACATGATGAGGCATAATTTAGTATCATATTACATGCCATGAGTTACCCATAGGAATGTGTTTCTAAAGGTATGATTGTCTATTTGGAATGCTTATGTTGATTATTAGTAGCAAAAGATACATTAATATGTTTTCCAGGTTTACTTTATTAATGCTTACTATAAAAATCTAACAGAAAGCTAGAATTAATATAATTACCAAAAAATAAAATAAAGTAAAATAAAATAAAATCAGTTCTCTGACAGTAACTTCAAACACCAATGTGGAATAAATCAATTTACAGCAACTTCTATTTCAAAAGAGATAAAATGAATTATAAGAGTACACACTGACTCTAAACCTCAGGACATTATTAATAAATATTGTCTCTATCCTAAGGTTTAAGGAGCTATGAAGTTAGTATAAAATATTATATATTAAGTATTAATTTAGTTTTCAACCAGGATTCCTACAGGAGGAAGACTTATGAAATGGCTCCACTGTGTGTTTCCCCTTACAACATTTGATCCCAAAGGCACACTTTAACTAAATTTGACAGCAGGAAAGAAAGTCCAAAGCTAAATATCACCACACAAGTTTTTGAAACAGGTGACAGCTAATGGCCCAAACAGTTCATATTAATAATCAAATCCTGGCTACCCTGTGGATCACTACCGTGTGCTAATGAGGAGAGCCTGGCTTTCTCTACAGGCAAGTGGCTCTCTATGAAACCTCTAATACTTCTAAAAACTGATGGATAGTGGAGGAGAGAATGCAGTGGTTACTCTGTGCCATCAGTAAATGATATGCATGTAACTTATAGGAAATCTGATTCGTTGGATCCAAAGTTGAGCTCCATTTTTTTTTTTTTAAAGACACATTTATTCAGCGTCATGATCAGACTATTACATTTAGCAATCAACAGCATGGGTGCAAAAAAAAAAAAAAAAAACTACATTAAAACCCTTTGTTGGAATGCTTTACACTTTCCACAGAACAGAAACTAAAATAACCTGTTATACAATTAGTCACAAATACAGTCCTTGAGGTTTTTTTTTTGCCCATACACATGAGTATTGTCTAAAACATATCTTCTTTGTAGCAGCTAGGCCCTGCCACCACTGTGCTTGGCTGAGTTCACAAATCTGTTGTATCCTATAGCTTCCCTGTCACTTCTCTGGCTCTCCTCTCCTGCTAAGCTTTGTTTCCTGGCAATAATTAAAACCTTCTGCCACTGCCGTAGCTGCTGCTGCTGCTGGAACCACCATAGCCACCTTGGTTTCATGGTTTGGCAAAGTATTGGCCTCCACCACCATAAGGGCCAGAGCTTCTGCCTCCAAAATTGCCTCCTTTTATGGGTCCAAAATTTGAGGATTGATTGTTGTAATTGCCAAAATCATTATAGCTTCCGCCACCTCCAAAGTTGCTTCCACTACCACTGCCATAGCTGCCTCTGCCTCCTCTGTTGTTATAGCTGTCATAGCTGCCACTCCCGCAATAGCCACTGCCCTGGTTTCCATAACCCTGTCCACCACTTTCATAGCCTCTGCTTCCTCCAGAGTAACCAGGGCTGCCTCCTCCATAACCACCATCATTAACCAAATCCGTTATAGCCATTCCCACTGCCACCATATCCACCACCACCTCGACTGCCACCAAAGCCACCTCGACCACTGAAGTTTCCTCCGCTACTAAAGTTGTCATTCCCACCAAAACCACCTCCACGACCACCACCAAAGTTTCCAGAACCACTTTGACCTCTTTGGCTGGATGAAGTACTAGCCATCTCTTGCTTAGAGAGCGCTTTCCTCACTTCACAGTTGTGGCCATTCACGGTATGGTATTTTTTTTTTTTTAAGATTTTATTTATTTGTTTGACAGAGCTCACAAGTAGGCAGAGAGAGAGGAGGAAGCAGGCTCCCTGCTGAGCAGAGAGCCCCATGTGGGGCTCAATCCCAGGACCCTGAGACCATGACCTGAGCTGAAGGCAGAGGCTTTAACCCATTGAGCCACCCAGGCGCCCCCACAGTATGGTATTTTTGAATGACAGTCTTGTCTACAGAATCATGGTCATCAAATGTTACAAAAGCAAAACCCCTCTTTTTGCCACTGCCTCGGTCAGTTATGCTCTCAATCACTTCGATGTTCCCATACTGTTCGAAATCATCTCTTAGATGATGTTCTTCAGTGTCGTCTTCAATGCCACCAACAAAAATCTTTTTCACAGTTAAGTGGGCACCAAGTCTTTGAGACTCTTCTCTTGAGACAGCCCTCTTTGGTTCCACAACTCTTCCATCCACCTTGTGTGGCCTTGCACTCATGACTGCATCCACCTCCTCCACAGGGGCATATGTGACAAACCCAAAGCCTCTGGAGCGCTTGGTGTTTGGATCTCTCATTACAACACAGTCCCTAAGTGTTCCCCATTGCTCAAAATGGCTCCTCAGACTCTCATCGGTTGTTTAAAAGCTCAGACCTCCGATGAATAGCTTCCGCAGCTGTTCAGGCTCTTTGGGAGACTGACTTAGACATGACGGTGGTGGGAGGGAGACATTAACGATGCTTACTCGGTGGCGTCCACGGGCAGAAAGCGAGCTCCATTTATTTTCATACTACCTTTCCTGCAAGCCACTTTACTAAAACTTTTTAAAGCAAATTTAAAAATACTAAAAACATTAAAATGCTTCTATTGTTAGTAACTATTTCCAGAGTTACTGCTCTTGTTTTTGTTTCTTCTCCTCTTAAAGGATGAAGGTAAATGATACTCTGTAGATACCAAATCTTTAGTTCACTTCCTTTCGTGAACTATGCCTTTTTTTCAAGAATAAATAATAGTCTCCTGCAACCTTTTTATTTTTTTTAAGATTTCATTTATTTATTTGACAGAGAGAGACACAGTGGGAGAGGGAACACAAGCAGGGAGTGGGAGAAGGAAAAGCAGGCTTCTCACAGACCAGCGGAGCCCAGTGCAGGGTTCAATCCCATGACCCTGGGATCATGACCTAAGCCAAAGGCAAATGCTTAATGACTGAGCCACCCAGGTGCCCCAGGTGTCCCATGTGTCCCAGGCTCCTGAAATCTTTTTTTTTTTTTAGAGAGAGAACACAGGTGGGGAAAGGGGTAGAGGGAGACGGAGAAGCAGGTTCTCCACTGAACAGGGAGCCAGGCTCCTGAAATCTTGAGCAAAGGAAACAGGATCTACTGTCCAGGCAGGCAGTGGTGCCCAGTAACCAGACCAGTAGATCATTACACAACTGCAGTCACTGGTCGACTCAAATCCTGCCTTTATGTCCCTTTACACATGAAGCTCTCATATTTTGTACATACAAAAAAATCATATTTTGTACATACAAAAAATCACATTTTGTACATACAAAAGCTCTCATATTTTGTACATACAAAAAAATCACATTGATGAGAAGCAGTTCTTTATGAATCATAGGGTAATAGATAACTTCTCTTTTGGCTCTATGACTCTCTTAAGATGATTGTTTACAAAATGCAATATGTGTAGGATCAAATAGTTATAATTTGTATTTGATTTGTGTATGTCTTCATAATTCATCAGTCAGTTACTTTGCTTTTCACTGTTTTCTTCCTCTTCCACTGCTATATTGTTCAAATACAACAAAAAAGGAAACTGAATCTTTTCCAGTTGTTCAAGAAGTATTTTTAACAATGTGCTTAGTGACCTATGTTGCTTGATGCAAGTTTGTTTTTTTTTTTGTTTTTTTTTTTTCTTGCGGAGAGCTGCAGTGTTTCAATTTTCTACTTAATAAAATTGGACAAAATCGTTTTCCATGTTAAAAACCACTCCCCGGATATCAACTGATATTCTTTCTATCTAAAGTGTGCCACTTATTAGCTGTGTTAACAAAAACTTAGTATTCTTATCTAAAACACAGGAAAATTGCTACCTGACCCACTTAATATCTATGGTTGTTGAAAAGATCAGATAAGGTCAAATAAGGTAATAGATGTACTTCCCTGATGAATGCTTAATTTCTTTTCAGATGTAAGATATATTTATACTTACATTAGCAATTCTTTTCCTTTTTTTCTTATTTAGCAATTCTGTTCCTTTAACAATGTCTCTCAATGATGAAATGTATTATTATCTTTTGGTAAATTTTTATCTTTGATAAATAAATAAATTTGAACTCTGAGGTGAAGCCCACTGGGTTTAAGAGAGGCAATTGTAAAAGCAAATGTCTATGGGAGCCAAAAAACAAAAACAAAAAAAGAAAATAAATGGTACTGTGCATATTTCTCCAGATACAGACAGGCATACAGCACACTTTTTACTTTTCTCTAAACCTGGATGGCTTACGACACCAGAAATTTATTCTCTTAGAATTCTGGGTGCTAGAACTCTGAAATCCTGGTGTTGGCTGGACCATGTTCCCTCTAAAGATTGAAAGGAGGATCCTCCTGCCTCTCCAGTTTCTGGCAGCCCCAAGTGTCCTTTGGCTTCTAAGAGCATCACTCCTTTCTCTTCTTCCTTATTTATTAAATGGTTGTCTTGTATGTCTCTGCTTTCACCTGGACTCTTTTCTCTTATAAGGACACCAGTCATAATAGATTAAAGGTCTGCCTTACTCCAGTATGGCTTCATCTTAACCAGTCACATCAACCACGACCCTCTTTATTAATTAGGTTGCATTCAGAAAGTAGTAGGGTTTAGACATCAACATATGTTTTTGTGAGACACAATTCAACTTATAACAATCACGATAAGAAAAACAAAATTTCAAAAAGCAAAAAGAAATAACAAAGAACATGCCTGAAGTGTAAAAAAGAGTCAGGAATACTGAGGAGGCAGTAAATTGTTGAGGCTGTATGTGGCTTTTTTGGCTGGTTGTAAAAACAGCTGCTACTCAGGTATAAATAATTTTTACCATCAGGTCTAATATTAAATATCTTAACTTCCAAATATGAGCAACAAATTCATTTTTTAAGTATGAAGTGAGGAAACACTGTGAGTTCTAGGCAAATACTTATCAACCATGACACAGCATTCAATTCATCCATTTTATTTAAGATCAGAATTTCTTTCATTAGGAAAGCCATGGTTTGGAAATTTTGACAATATTAGCAACTTAAAACATTCTTCCCCTTAAATAACTAAATCCTGACATACTAAGTAACGTTTTTTAAAGAAGAGAATTATATATGTATATATTAAGGACACATCAGAAAGAAGATACTGGGCACCTGGGTGGCTCAGTGGGTTAAGCCTCTGCCTTCAGCTCAGGTCATGATCCCAGGGTCCTGGGATAGAGCCTCACATCAGGCTCTCTGCTCGCAGCGAGACTGCTTCCCCCTCTCTCTCTGCCTGCCTCTCTGCCTACTTGTGATCTCTCTTTGTCAAATAAATAAATAAAATCTTAAAAAAAAAAAAAAAAAGGAAGATACTGAAAAGAAGGACTCACAGGCCCAGGTAGGGGTCTACATTCAGCAGGGGGTCTTCTTGTTCCTTGGTCCCTCCCCCAGCTTGTGCTCTCTCTGTCTCTCTCTCAAATAGATAAAATCGTTTTTAAAAATTATCTCTCAATCCTTTTAAAATTTCAACTATCTCTTTGATATGAAACATCCTTATTTTACCATCTCACATTTTTCTGTTATCAGATGTCTGTGCTATGCTAATTATTCTGTATGCTTTGTTGGCCCGTTTTCCTTCATGTGGTTTATACATTGTTATTAATCTATATTTAATTTTTTTTCTCACACGAGAGTTTCATTCCAAGAGGGTCATAGCACTTCCGTACAAAATATATACCTGCCAGGCCCCCAGGGAGCTCACTAGTTCCAGATGAGGTGTTATGTTGTTGTATTAGTTTATGTTTCTTATACCTAGCAGATGATAATGGTTCAGAAAACCACGCACATGCTTTCTGTATTTTGATTGTTACTTATCAAAAAGAATCGTTTTTTGTTTTTTTTTTTTTTAACTCTCAGAAATCCAGTAAAGCAGATAAACTTCTTCCTGACAGCAGTATTTTTTTTATCTTATCTTTATGGGTATAGGGGTTCTCACAGAGTCCCAGATTTAATCAGAAATCTATTTCATCTACCCATTTCATACTGACTCACAGCTCTGCCACCTACGTGTGTCTTAGCTTCTCTCCTCCAATGCATAGCCTGTAGCCACCATAACTTAGTGGAATACACATCTAGACTCTTGAGGCATTAAACTGTGCCCTAACTCTCTAGGTTTGATTTCTTGCTTTGTTTTGCCACCTGGAGATTTCTCTTATTTTCTTTTGAGATTAGCTGTATTAAGTTACTATTATTATGCTTGCTATATTTTCTGTAGCTCTTCTATATGGGTGAAATGGAGACTGGGTTATGTCAACTTCGTTCACTATGTTACGTGAAGCATCCCTTCCTTCTTTATTTAAACACATAGATCTAAAACTTAACTTTTTTGGCACATAAGTTTAAAATTAAGTGACTTAAATAACGGAGGAGGGGCGCCTGGGTAGCTCAGTTGGTTAAGTGTCTGACTCTTGATTTTAGCCCAGGTCATGATCTCAGGGTTATGAGGTTGAGCCCTATGTGGGGCTCCACCCTGGGCGTGAAGCCTGCTTAAAATTCTCTTTCTTCCTCTCTCTCCCTCACTCTCTGCCCCTCCCAACCCTCAAATAAATAAATAAATAAATAAATAAATAAATAACAAGTGGAATACACTTAATTATAATAAAGGCCAAGAGGCATTATAAACCATCATTATAATATATTACGTGAATCTATCTGACAAGAGAAGGGAAAAACAATGTTTCACAAAAGCACTCAAAATGTAGATTCTGAAGTGCTTACTAAAGCAGAGGAAATAAAACACTGACGTCTTTGTTACTGACAGTGCTCAGCCAGTCCCTCCTTTCAGCTGCATACTAAACAGAGGATTAGAATACCTCTGTAGCTAACCTGTGATTATGCTTTGTGATTTAACCACAACTCAACATACATATATTGCAGAAATGCCATGTTTCAATGATATTTACTGTGAAGGAAATATATTTTTAAAAATTATTATATATTCCAAGATGAATAAAGGGAATTTAGTTGTATATTTTTCAAAGCACAGACATGGAATATTTGAAGGAAACTTTCAGATGAGGAAACTGATGTCTGGAGAGATTAGTAAAATCGAGACAGAGACACATAGGACTTGTATTATTTTACTCTTTGTTTTGTCTGAAATTAACTTATTTAAGTTGAAGTTTTATAAAAGCTGAAATGACTTACTGTCAGCATAATATTTTGTTATATCACTTGTTGTTTACTTCTGCTTACAGTTAGATGACAACTTGTGAGTTGGGACAACTCGTGAGTTCCCCAAGGTCATGACCTGAGTGAAGACAGATGCTTGACCCTACTGAGCCACCCAGGTGCCCCAAGAGATAATTTTAAAAGCCAGACTTGAAATCATATCTTCTAGATTTTAATATGTAGACATTGATGTTAAATTTTAAACTATGGATTAAACAGTAGCTTGCAGAGCAAGAGTAGAGAGACAAGTAAACTGAACGATAGTAGAAATTACAAAGGTGCAACCCTGAAGAGTAAAGAGGGGTAAATATAAAGGCAGATGAATGATAAAATGAAGCAGTGCAGAGAAGAAAGACAATGAGGGAGAGAGAATATTTTCAGATAATGGCAAATACAGTTCCAGAATTATAAAAAAGAAGATATATGAATCTTAACGTTGAAGATGCTCTTAATCCTGAACAGAATAAATAAAAACAAACCCGAAATTCATTGTAGTAAAACCCTAGCTCCATTGTAGTAAACTTGCAGGAAAAAAAAAAACAAAAAACAAAGCTAAAAGTAACCAGAGAATAAGGTGAATTACTTAAAACAGAATAAGTTTTAAACTAACAGTAGATTTCTTATCAGTAAAAATGAAGTTCAAAATATAGTATATCTCCAGAATCTCCTTTATATGTGACTATTTTTTTAAAATTAAAATTGAACTAAAAGAACACACTTATTTTATTTGAATTTTAAAACTGTGACTTAGAACACTTAGAAAATGCTATGAATAATGAAATGGTATTGAGTCAGACAGACCATGATTCAGGGTGCTATTTCAGCAAGGAAGGGCATCATCTGCAAGTTTTCATTAAAGTGTCCATCATTAGGTTCCCTTTCTAATAATGTGAAATAATTTAATGTTATATTTCATTCAACTAACTGAATAATATTCACTTATTAAAGTAGCAACTTCAAGGCTCTTAACTAGATTACATGGTTAAACTGTGACTTCTTTCCAATAGTGTGTTTTATGAGACAATAAAAATTTAAAGGAGCAACTCAGATGTTCTTTTTCAAAATCAGTTTTAAAGTTAAAGGCAAATTAAAAAAACCTTTAAAAAATAAAAAAAATAGGCTACAGACATGCTATGAAGACAGATGTTGTATTAGAAATTCTGATAATGGAGAAGCCTAGGTGACTCAGTCAGTTAAGCATGTGCCTTCAGCTAAGATCATGATCCGGGGGTCCTGGGATCCAACCCCTCATCAGGCTCCCTGCTTAGCGGAAGTCTGCTTCTCCCTCCCCGTCTAACTCTCCCCCTCCCCCATTCTCTCTCTCTCTCTCAAATAAATAAAATCTTTAAAACAAAAGTTCTGATAATGGATCAAAAGTCGTATCTATTATAGTATATCAAATATGCTCTCATTCGGTCCTTTATGCCTCATCAGTCCCTTAAATGAGGTCTAATAAAATCTTCTGATAGATATGAGCTAGAGGTCAAAATTCATCAATATAAAATTCTATTATATTTATATACCTAAAATAATTACTCTAGAACAGTGGTTCTTAATGGGGGCAATTTTGTCTGCAAGGGTCTAGGGACTTTTTTTTTTTTTTTTTCCGTAACTTAGGAGCAGGAAAACCTGCATCCCAGGGATGTTGCTAACCATCCTTCAATGAACAGGGAGCCTCCCCACAATAAATAATTACCTGGTCCATAATGTCAGTAGTGCCAGGGTCAAGAAACGCTGTTCTAGAGTGTTTGGATCACGTGCTGATGAAACTGAATAGTAAAAAATATGCTCTGTTTACTATAAAAGCAATGCAAAAACACGAACCTCCTTTTTCTACAGTATTCTCTGTGATTTGAAACTGACTGGCATTTCATAGATACGTGGTGGTTTTCACGGAACACGAGCTACAGCAGAAAAGCTTTCTCTCTGCAGGCAGTATCCATAGCATGATTTCTGTAGCCACGAGCCCTGGTCCCCTGACATCAGTTTTGTGCAAGGAGACAGTCTTGACAATGGAGCAGACACACATCAGGCCCACAGACTTCCACTTTGCCCACTCTAGTTTCAGAATTCAACATGCATTATATTGAGACAAAAGTAATAAAATATATTGACACACTTCCCTTTAAGTATTAATGCCTTATCTTTTCCAATGTCAGCAATCCCTCAGTAATGTAGCTTGCTCTAGTGCTGATAAAGCAGTTATTTTGTTTTCTGTAACTTCCTTTTGGGGTCTAGCTCATTTATTTTTAATTCATAATACTTTCCAGGATCTTATCACATCGATTACTGTATTCCAGATACCAGTTATCATGGTCTATATCTCTAAAAGGAAGTATATTGAAACTAGAAATGAAATTTCCCACAGTGGTGATTTATTCCAGTTTGATTACTTTTAAATTCTACCCGTATCTGTTATAATGCCGTTGCAGTTCAGGAATTTCAGGGGTACGGTTCTAGAGGATAAAACTTGCATTTTAAGTGAAATAATTTTTAATTAAATCACATACAAGAAAACTGTATTGTTTAAAATATATTTATAATTTATTTTAACTAGTACTTAGAGAAGGTGTCCATTAATTTAAAATATTACTTTCTCTTTAAAAGTTATATGAAATACTATGTTATCCTCAATTTCATTTTTCATGTTTTCTCCAAAAAAATATTGAAAACAATATGATTTGACCCTGTTAATTTTTCACAAATTGGGCTTATGAATCTCAAGATCTGTTTTTCTAATCTGAACTGCACTACATCTGAGTCTTTGATGAGTCAGTACATGAATAAGGAATGCTGTTTTCCAGAATTAAGAGGAAACAAAGCCTAAGGAGATACATCACAGAATAATAAGTACTAAATAAAATATAAAAGTCTTACATTTTGATCTCATTATATAAATACTATATATTTTTAGACCAAATAATTTGTATCCCTATTACCTTTTTCACTATAGAGCAGAGAGAGTAGCATTTTATATAATGCATTTATCTTAAATCCTATATATTATTTGATAAACTAGAATATTTATGGTAAATTTTTCCCATGCATAAAAATGCTATTTGCATATATGCCCAGTGAATAGAAATACCAGAATTTTTGTAATACATTTATCTCTAGGGTACTAAATGAAACTTTAAATAATGCTATATGGAAGTGCCTTATTTACCTAAGGGTCAAAGTACATCTCAAAATGCCTAATACTTGCAATACAATATAAATGTCTCCCTTCAAGTTTCTGTAATCTTGATAATGATACAAGAATACATTCAATATTATATGAAAAATTATCAGTCTCGAAAATGCCCCACTTTGCCTCTCCTGTTTTAGATAGTGTGTCCTGTTATTTTTTCCTCAAGATGTCATTTTCATTGTCATTATCTTTTAGTCATGTCTTCATCTTTCCACACAAACTGAAGACCTGGATTTCAACCTCTGCACTTGAACACATGTCTCGTGCTGAGGAATGTTATCTGATTCACGGGCTGTAATGCTCTTCACAAGGAGTCTACACCTTTGGTGAAAAGTGTTTCATTTTTACCTGTTGGCAGCCTGATGACACAAAGTATTTGCTCATAATGCTGCAATCCTTTCAGGAATTGTCACCAGGCTCAGGAAATTGTTAGTAGAAAGGTCCATTCTGAAATTGTAAATAGATAAGTATGCAAAACTAATGAAGAAAGTAGTATATTGATTTCTGTTCTGTATATATGTATACATATATACAGAATATATATATATACAGAATATATAGATATACATATTGTATACATATATACAGAATATATATATATACAGAATATATAGATATACATATGTATATATACAGAACAGAAATCAATATACTACTTTCTATACAAAAATCAATATATATATATGTGTGTGTGTGTGTGTGTGTGTGTATACACACACATATCTGACATCCTCAGATTAAAAAAAAAATTATTTTCTGTATTTCTTTCCTTTATAAAGAAATCTGTCTTCAGACTGAGCACTTGAAAAGGGCCTTCAATACTAATCACCAAGACTCATTTTGATGATATGAGTATCCAGAGGGAGCCCAGATCCAGGACAGGGGTTATGGCCTTCCCAAGATACAGAGACAAGAAGCTCTAGGATGGGATGAGAATTTCATGTTTACTCAATTTAAGAATGATCCTGAAAAAAAATACATGAATTGACTTGCATATGCAGACACTTTTGGAAGCCCAACAAGTCTAAACTGATTCCAAAGATAACTATTGTCATTATTCTCTCATTGTGATACTTTACCTCAGCATGAGCTTCTCCAAGTCCATGGGTTGGTCCTGCCCACTCTACACTTCAGACAATTTGGACAAAACAATGTTCCCTTTTCCTTTCAGTCCTCTTAGACTTTCTAATCCTGATTCCCCATAGCACCCAAATTTGGAAAAGTTTATACTTGTCTTCAATTCCTCACTTTCAACTCACTCTGAAATGTGATTCTGTTTCTACCTTTGATGGAAAAAGAAATATAAATTTAGTCTTCATCCCCATTTCTGGCACAAAGCTTCCAAAACCCTTGGAATTTCCTGAATAGGGTGGGGATGGGGGCAAAAGGAACATCTTTTGTTATTGATAATTAACCCCTTTCAAACATACCTGAATTTATGAAATGAGCTTTAGAGGATGGGAATTGGTTGCCAGAAGAATCAATCATGTATTTAAAAGGTTGGAGCTTTAAGCCTCACATCTGACCTGTAGGGAGGGGAGCCAAACTGAGCATTGTACTAATCATCAATGGCTAATGACTTAAGCAATCATAGCCTCCATAATGGAACCTCCATTAAAACAAAACAAAACAAAATATAACATAAAAACCTTAAGGAAGAGATCTGGAGACCTTCCAGGTTGCTGAACACATTAAGATGCTGAAAGGGTGGTACCACTGGAGAGGTCATGGAAGTTCCACACTCTTACCAGCATACTTACCAATATCCGTTTTTTGCTGTTAATGAGTTGTATCCTTTATAGTAAATTGCTAATAGTAAATAAAGCACATATGTGAGTTCTGTGAGCCCTTCTATCAAATTATTCAACACTGAGGATGGGACCACAGTGAACCCCAGTTTACAGCTGGTCAGTAAGAAGTACAGGAGGCTCAGACCTGTGATTGACATCTGAAATGGGGGGCAGTTTTGTGGGACTGAGCCCTTAACCAGTGGAATCTGTACTAACTCTGGGTAGATAGTTTCAGAATGGAGTTGTAGGACACTCAGTTGACATCTGAAGAGTGGAGAGTTGGTTGGTGTGGGGGAAAGAAATGCAGACATTTGATATAAAATATGTGAGTAGAGAGTAGAGAAAAATAGTTTTCCTTTTAGTTGGTATTTCTCTTTACTACCTCCAAACCCATTCCTCTGAAAGTATCTCATGAAGATTATCAACAACTTCTTTTTGACTAAATTCAAAGAGATCTCTAAGACTTTACTTAACAAGACTTATTTGATAGCATTTAATTCTAATTATATATATATATGAATTATATATATATATTATAGTTGTAATATATTTATGACTATTATATATATTGGTAGCTCTAGAAAAGTCACTAAGGGCTTCCTGAAGTCCTTACTTAATCCTTGCTTCAATCCTTCCCATAACAGCTTGTATATGACAATATAAGGGTATGATGGTTGAGAGAATAAGGTTGTTCAGAGCATGACGGAAATTAATGCAGCTGAAATCTCTAACACAGTACCCAGCATGCAGAACATGGTCAGTAATACTGGCTGTGTTGCTGCTAATAAAGACATTAACTCTGTATTTCTATCTCCCATTAGCTTCCAGTACTGGGAGGGCAGGGACTGTAGGTTACTGTCCACCTGCTGTGCCAGAAATTGCACAAAAATTAATACTCAAGAAGTATTTGCTCAATAAATAACAAAAACAATAGAGACCTGTATAAAACCTTACTCTTCAAGCCGTTCTAATGTTATTTCTCTCTTTATGAGAAATATATACTTATTAGTGTTCCTAATGGTTTATGAGCTTGAGACTCAAAATATTGAAGTCTCTTAGGCAAAGTCACAGAGCCCTTAAGTAACAGAACTAAATGTCAAAATAGGACTTTTGGACTCTAAGCTCAAAGGTCTTATACAGCTTCCACATTTCTTAATGGTTGTATCAATTCAATTAAATACAGTCATATTGAATTTTAACCAGGAGTCTGTGTACAGTTTGAGGGAAGTACCCAAAATAAATCATAGCTTTTTGATCCATACTTTTTCAGACATGTTAGTGAATGAAACATGAGTAAAATTTCACTTTCTCAGTACTATATATATACTATAAATACTCTATAAATATATTCTATAAATATGACAAGTTGTTTACATAATTTTTCCCTAGATTATTTTCACTATAATCCCCAAAATATATCTCCTGGACATCATATGTTAAATGAGCACGATTCTATGTAGAAAGAGAAATAGGAACTTTGTGTTCTCTTAACAAATTATTTTATATTCCTCTTGGCTTCACTCCAATTTACACTTGCAGATCTCTGTAGTTAAAAACGCTTTGTGAAAATTTTTTCCCTATTTCCACTGTCCCAGCTTCCACAGAAATTGGACATCAAGTCTAGCCTTTGAAGTCAGCAACAGTTTCATAGTCTTATTTCCCATTAATTAACTGTGAGCTCAGTTTATCTCAAAATGCTCTCTCCTGCCAGCTCTGCAAGACCTTGCCCTCTGCCACTGGTTTTGCACAGAGCCAGAGTTTACATAAAATTCAAAATCAGAGCAAGCAGGTTTTAACTTTGCTTGGTTTTTCTTACCTGGAAAAGAGCCTGGCAACACGGAAGATGGAATGGTGGCAGTAGTGCCAGATGTTCTGCATCACGGTCAGTCACTAGCTCTCATGAGGGGGACGGGAAGTCTTGTGACCTCTTAGATCTTCAGGATCTTCTTCTATAAAAAGGAATAATACCCCTTCCATAGAATCGTCTCCAGTTTTCAGAATTAAATGAGTTGATAAGCTTGAGAATGTTAAACATAGCTCTGACCAAATGGTTCATATCCAATAGTATGTATCATATTACAGTAAGTCCTTCCTTCTCTCTCCCTCCCTCCCTCCCTCCTCCCTTCTTTCCCTCATTCCTTCCTTCCTTCTTCCTTTTCTTTCCGTCCTCCTTTCCTTACTTCCCTCCCCCCTTTCCTCTCCTTTTCCCCTGGGACCTCTTGAGTAAAATTTTATCTTCTTTCTACCCTCCCCTTTGTGGTTTTTGCAAAGCAATTAATTATTTTTCCAGACTATGAAGAAGTTAATAGTGAATGTCTACCTTGAGTAGGTTATCTCTTAATTTTCTATTAGATGCCTGACTTTAAAAATCAATTTCTGCCATTCCTTTCAAATTTCTCCATTTAACAAATATTTATTGAGTATCACTGTGTCCCGGTGATGGTGCCGGCATCGAGATTCAGAGAAGAGACACAGGGCTTACATCTTGCTTCCAGAAGCAAATAAATGAATTAGAATTTGAATCTAAACTTAAACGTGAGAAAGTGATTTATGAAAACACAGACTTCATGTTGAAACACAATAAATATTTATTATTGAGTTAACTAAAGTTTAAGTAGGAATAATGCAATATATCCTCTCTTAAATTTCTCTGACTCCCTCCAATCCCTCCTCTTCAAACAAACTGGGTTTCAAATATATACTATTTGAAATATTTATTTCAAATATTTCCCAGACAAATGACAAATGACAAATATTTCCCAGAGATTGAGACAGTTTTAATATCTGAGTAAGCAATCTTAATCTTAAGTGTTTTGTGTATATTTAAGTGATTCTAAAGCTTCCGTTATTTATCTAGTGAAGTGTAATTATCTGAGAAATTGAAAAGAAATTTAAAGACAATAAAATGGAAATTCTATTTCTGTTTTTATTTAAGAATGGTTATATTGGTCAGAACATGGCAGGTATCCAAGGAAATGCTGACTGTCAACTTGAACAGTCTTCCATAGAAAATATGCTGTTAGTATACTTCTTTTAGGAAATAGTACATAATATTTTGTTAAATATCCTGAGTTAATTACGATTAAGCAAATGAGAAACTAAACCTATTTTGAAAGTCAAGTCAGTAAATGTGAACATGTTTTCAATATTTGCAAATTCTATAATATCAATGATCAAAAAGAAAATAATTAAAATCAATTTTTGATTCCGGACAATGAATTTAAGTTTGGCTAATTTGACAAAGATACCAAATATTAGTTTCTTTCAGTTGTAAAGCTTAATGAAATGGTTAGTAACCACCACCACCTTGTTCACCACGAACCCAAAAAAGAGGCCTATAGTTAACCTATGTCTATAGGCTCATGTTCCTAGGAGATCTAAACATTGAAAGTGTTTTGATTTTACCATCGTTTAAATACAAGTATCTAGTGGCATTGTGCTAATGGTAATTAAAGTTATTTGATAGCTGTTGGTAGTATTAATACAATTACCACAGAAAGTGAGGAGAAATAAGGAATAATGGATAATTAGAAAGTTCCAGCAAAATATTAGATTGATTTATGTTTGGAACAGGGTATTAGGATTGACATCTAAATGTTTGTTATTTTATACTTTTGTTCATAATTTCAGGCCACAGAAATCTAATGTTTCCTTTTGTCTTTTCACCTAAAGTTAAACAAGTTGCTATGGGCGAGACGAATTGCTTTTTCATGGCTTAGAATTCTACACTTAAAACAATTCTAAAATCTCATGCTTTTAAAATGTGACTTAAATAAAGAAGGAATCATCTCTGTGTATGTATGTGTACGTGTGTTTATGTGTGTGTGTGTGTCTATATATACACATATATAGTATGTATGCGTGTGTGTGTGTGTGTGTGTGTGTGTGTATACAAAAATATATAAATGCCATCCTATGGTCTTAATTTAAAACCAATGAAAATGGGTGTTTTTCCTAATTTTCTATTGATGGTATATCGCAAACCCTAATTTTATTTATGGATTTTACTCAGTTTCTTCTTCTGTAATTCCTATGTCATCTCATAATTATAATTAAAATTGTATTCTGAAGTTGGTAAAAAAAAACATTCCAAGAGCAACCATTTGAAAGTGACCTCTTGGCTAATTTAGCCATTCTCACAGACCCTTCTGCCTCCTCATACCCTCAATTTACTTTAACAGCTAAACCTTAGACATCATATTAAGTTACATAGAAATTTTTTTTTAGCTTGCTTGATGAATCTCTGATTATTGTTTTTTTAGTCAGACTTCTTTCAACATCCTTGAAGAATAAAATTCACTTTCTAGTTGTCATTTTAGCCAATTATTGCAAATGACTTAGTGCCATTCTGTGGTTCCCTGGTAACAGGTAACTGGACCCTTATAACCTGTTATGTCTCTGAAATCCTTAGCAGTTTGCATGAATACAAATCTAAAAGGCTCTGTATGTCTCACAGGTTAAAACTGTAAAGAAAACAGAATAAAGCAAACCAACCACTTAAAAACCCTAAGGACTTTTAAACAATAAAACTGCCTTTGTGGGGTACCTATGTGGCTCGGTTGGTTAAACATCTGCCTTCAGCTCAGGTCATAATCCCGGGGTCCTGGGATCCAGCCCCTTGTCAGGCTCCCTACTCAGTGGAGAGTCTACTTTCTCTCTTTCTTTCGGTCTTTCCACCCAGGCTATGCTCTCTCTCTGTCTCTCACTTACTCTCTGTCTCAAATAAATAAATAATAAAAATCTTTACAAAAGAAAGGCCTTTGTGATCTGTATGTGTATATGTATTATATATAGAGTGATATATCATATATACACCATTATTATTATATCTCATATATATACATCTCATATATAATATTATATACATATACATTTAGAGGAAATGGATTAGGAAGAAAAGGTCAGTATCACTTTAACTTAATGTAAATAAGTACATCTTTGCTTGTATAAGGTGAAATTAAAATTAAAACTTGAACATGATCTATCAACTTGCTGCACCGTTGCTGGGTGTTTCTGATGCTAATTGGGAAGACCTGAAGTCCACAGAACAGCCAATGACTACTTTTGGATTATTTCCACATTTCCAATTTTCACTGGATAGCACAGGATGACCAAATTATGATAGACTTTTCTCCTCCAAATCAATCAATTTTAACACAGAGATTTCCTCAAGTGTTACAAATTCTGAAATAGAAAGGATTAAAATTTGGATATTGCAAGCTCAAATCAGCAAATGGAATTTGATCTTTGAACATCTGAATCCAATGATTAAAATGTTTAGTACATAGAATGACTTGAAAATACTAAGTTTACACAAAGCCTCTTTAGGAGGTTTGTATAGATAAATATAAACTGATTTGCCATTATTTCTGTAGTGGTACAAAAATGTTCATGTTATATTACACTATAACTTTATATAACCGTAATCTGATTTATGGGTTGAATTATATCCTCTCCCCCCTACAAAAAAAGATATGTTGTAGTCCTAAACGTCATTATCTCCAACTGTGACCATATTTGAGATAGAGCCTTTACAGACATAATTAAAATGCAATCAGCAGGGCACCTGGGTGGCTGTCAGTTAAGCATCTGCCTTCAGTTAAGGTCATGATGCTAGGGTCCTGGGATCAAATGCCACATCAGGCTCCTTGCTCAGTGGAGAAACTATTTCTCCCTCTCCTCCTCTCTGCTACTTCCTCTGTTTGTACTTCCTCTCTCTCTCTCTCTGTCAAATAAATAAAATCCTTAAAAAAATAAAATACAATCAACAGGCTGGGCTCTAATCTAATATGACTTGTGATATTTTAAAAAGGAAAATGTGGACACAGACACATACAGGCACAGAAGGAAGATTTTATGTGAAGAGACACAGGGAGAAAGTAGTCATCTACAAACTAAAGGGAGAGATTCAGTCCTTAGATGGAACCAACCCTGTGGCACTTTGATTTCAGATTTCTAACCTCCAGAACTGTGTGACAATAAACGTCTATTATTTAAACCACCCAGTTTGTGGTATTTTGTTGAGGTAGCTGTAAAATCGAATTTACATGTTTATTTTTCTAAAATTTTCAAATTATGTGTGTATATATAAATATATATATATATTACATATATTATATAACTAATATAAAATATATTTAATGCATATATATTATTTTTATATATTTGCATATGTTATAAGTAATCATCCTTAAACCATTTAGAATTTCATATTTTCCTTAAAATACATTTTGTGACAACAAATGACAACATTCATTCTCAGATTGGTCTTTTAGAACAAAATATGGTAAGACATATTTAAGAATTAGAGGTTTAGGGGCGCCTGGGTGGCTCAGTGGGTTAAAGCCTCTGCCTTCAGCTCAGGTCATGATCCCAGGGTCCTGGGATCAAGCCCCGCATCAGGCTCTCTGCACAGCAGGAAGCCTGCTTCCTCCTCTCTCTGACCGCCTCTCTGCCTACTTGTAATCTCTGTCTGTCAAATAAATAAATAAAATCTTAAAAAAATTTTTTTCTAAGAATTAGAGGTTTAGCTTTTCTGCTCAGTAATATTTACCAGCTCTTCTTAATCTTGAAAAATACAAAAATCAATTTCTTTGGCTGCTGTTTAGGAGATAACCCAATTCTCACAGTTCTGATTAAATTCATCTTAAGGATAATAAAGTTATTTTAACATATGGTAGAAATAAAGTCGCTCCTAGTGCAGTTCTATTTCAGGTTCACATAAAAGAAACCCTACATTTTCAAAGAATTACTGGAACTTTTTATGATGCCTGGAATCACAAGGATCTCCTTATCACCTAGAAATATTTGGGCCACTAACCACCAGTGTGAACTTGGCTGCTTCACCTAACCTCTCAGTCTATTTTGTTCTGTTATACAATAAAAGTGTTAAACTGGACGAATGGCTCCTTCTCTTCCGAACTCTCATAGCACTTATCATCTCTTCCAATAACATCACATATTTCCTTATATTATTCTGATTTTTTTTAACCTGTTTAAACTTTTGTATGTTTTTACTTTTATGAGGTTTTAGAAGTACTTGAAGGGCAAATGCATATTAAATTTTTGTTGTACTATTTTAGCCACACTGGTACCACTGGTGTTTACTTATTTTATTTTTCTGTTTATTCACTTCTACATTGCTCAATGCATTTTTTTAATATAAATACATGACTTAATCGAAGTGGAAAATATAAAATATACTTGGATTTGTCCCCAAGAGATTACATCTTTATAAATACATCCCAATTTATTACCCATTAAACATTAAAAAAAACTCTTGAAATTTTATAACAGTAAAGTTACATAAAATTATAATGCTATATGGTAAGAAATATTTTTGTTTCCTACAAGTAATATCAGATTAATTTCACATTTTTTTCATGAACGAAAGTCAATTTATATTAGACAGTATGATTATATAAAATGATGAGAATGGCTATGTTGAAATTTTTAGAAAGACAAAAATTGAATGCATAGAAATCATTTATTTTTAGGATGCTAAGGCAGTTCTAGTAGGTTGCAGGAAAAGAGTTCAAAGGTAAGTAAGGAAATCTTTTCAGTTTGACCCAAAATGTGTGTATATTTAATATGATTTCAAAATTCTTTTTTTATCTAATAATATTTGACCCAGGACTATTTAAAGGAGTTTAAAAAATATATATCTCCCAGTATGTTTTTCTTTTTAAGAAAAGTTGAAACCTCAGGATTTAAAATAAAAGTGCTTATGACAAATTTAAGACTTTAAAAAACATATATATATATATATATATATATATATATATATATGTTTCTATCTGGCCTAAACAGTACAAAAATTATATTTTATTATTAACCAAGACTGTTTTAAAATGATATAAATTGTTTGAGTTACATTTAGTATTTCAATGAATTTCTAATGCAGTAGTCAATAAATACATTAGCGGGAGATAGGATCTATTTTTAAATTACCAACCTACTAGTTGTAGCACTTATTTAATATAAAAAAATCTTATATCCATTCCTGGTCTCTTAATTTAATATTATATAATTCATATATTTTTTAAAGATTTTATCTAGGGATGCCTAGGTGGCTCAGTTCATTAAGTGGTTGCCTTCTCCTAGGGTCCTGGAACCGAGTCCACATTGGGCTGCCTGCTCAGCCGGAAGACTGCTTCTCCTTCTCACGTTGCCTGCTGCTCCCCCTGCTTGTACCCACTCTTTCTCTGTCTGGCAAATGAATAAATAATATGTTTAAAAAATAAATATTTTATCTATTTATTTGTCAGAAAGAGAGAGCACAAGCAGGGGAAGCAGGAGCAGCACCCAGAGGGAGAAGCAGGCTCCTTGTTGTGAAGGAAAGTACTATTCTATAAAGAACAATCTCAGTAATTTTAGTTTAGAAAATATAGGAAGTATATAAAGGAATTATAAGGAATATAAGGATATGAATATCCTTATCCTTTATATATTCTAAGGAATATAAGAAATATATGAAGGAATTACAACCTAAAACTCCACTTAGTTTAAACGTAATCTTTTCAAGGCAACTTTAGAGTATTTAATCTGGCATAGTGTGCCTACCTGTTTTATGCTCCAAGAAGAAATTGATAGTAAAATGATTACCTTTGAAACTGAATCAGATAATCTGCTAAGTTTATTTGAAATATTTTCAACCGCATCTACTAAAAATACTAGCACATATTAAAAATCACCGATTCTGGGAATACTGTCTTGTGATCCCAGCCATTATTATCATTATCATTATTATTATTATTTTAATAGTACTACAGTATTATTTACACGTAAATAAGTTCTTTGGCAGTAGAGGAGAACAGTAGGAAAGATCAACATCTTTGACAGTTTCTTAAAAAGTTAAACATACACATACTATATGACCCAGACATAATAAACAATTATTAAGATATAAATTGAAAATTTCAATGGCCAGAATTCTATATGAAGCTCTTAACTACTAAACCTATAGCTGGTTCCTGTCTGTTGAGACAAAGCCTGAGAAAGGGTCAATAAAAGTCCCAAGCAATCCTGGCTTTCTCAAAAAGTAATCGCAGATATAAAACAGGTCAATAGTGGGATAGTGAATGCAAGCTTATTTTATAGTGCTGGATTTGGAGAAATGCAGACTCCCAAATTTCCAGATAAGAACATAACAAGTATTTTGTGTTGTCTAATAAGTTTAGGTCTGTAATATAGGGAACATTTAATATCTAACCTTATACTGTGATACACTAGAGGGATATATTAAAGAGAACCAGGGCCAGTGAAATGAAAACCTACAGAAAGACCTGGTACAGTAGAATTCTTGAAAAATTGTGATGGCAGGGATTCTTGCCTGAGTTTGCAGTCTTGACCTTTGAAATAATGGGATATAATGGGAAATAATGAATGTTAAGTTCATGTGGGATGCAACCAGTATCTATAAATTTGGGGAAATTGGGCTTAGTTATATTCTTTTCAGTTATCACTATATAAAAACTGTGAAATATATATTTCTCTAACATGAAAACTCTACTTCCTACATAACTAAAATTGCATGTAAGACACATACTCTGGTGTCCTAAACTGTTACACGTTTTGAGTTTTCTGTGATATAAAACAATAGTGGAAATTCAAACCTCTTAGAGAAATAGTTAAAATAGATTGAAGACCCATTGCTAATTTTCAATAAGAATTAAGGGTTTGACCAAAAAAAAAAATCAATCTTTTTTTTGATTCCTATTAGTTAACACAATGCTCACTACACAGTAAGAGGTAGATACTTATGAATCATTGGATGAGTTAATAGATTATACTCATTGTCTCACCAAAGACGAACATTTTCAATACTTTCTAAAGTTAACTTCGTTTTATATGTAAGAAGTTTACATACTGCATTTTTGCTGGTATGTTATTTTTAATTATTAGCTTTCTATCTTCTCATTAGACACATATGTACATTATATTACCCCCTTAGTTTTTTTGTTTTTTTTAATTATGTTATGTTAGTAACAATACAATTCATCAATAGTTTTCGATGTAGTGTTCCATGATACATTGTTTGCATATAACACCCAGTGCTCCATGCAATCTGTGCCCCCCTTAATACCCATCACCAGGCTCACCCGTTCCCCCCCATTCTCCTCCCCTCTAAAACCCTCAGTTTGTTTCCCAGACTCCATAGTCTTTCATGGTTCCTCTCCCACTCTGATTTCTGCCCCCTTCATTTTTCCCTTCCTTCTCCTAATGTCTTCCATGCTATTCCTTATGTTCCACAAATAAGTGAAACCATATGATAATTGACTTTCTCTGCTTGATTTATTTCACTTAGCATAATCTCCTTCAATCACATCTATGTTGATGCAAAATTTGGGTATTCATCCTTTCTGATGATGGCGGAGTAATATTCCATTGTGTATATGGACCACATCTTCATCCATTCATCTGTGGAGGGGCGTCTCTGCTCTTTCCACAGCTTGGCTATTGTGGACATTGATGCTGTGAACATTGGAGTGAATATGGTCTTTCTTTTCAGTACATCTGTATCTTTGGGGTAAATACCCAGTAGTGCAATTGCTGAGTCATAGGATAGCTCTATTTTTTTTTTTTTTAATTTTTTGAGGAACTTCCACACTGTTTTCCAAAGTGGCTACACCAACTTGCATTCCCACCAATAGAAGGTTCCCCTTTCTCCACAACCTTTCCAACATTCATTGTTTCTTGCCTTGTCAGTTTTGCCATTCTAACTGGAGTAAGGTGGTATCTCAATGTGGTTTTTGATTTGAATTTCCCTGATGGCTAATGATGATGAACTTTTTTTCATGTGTTGTTAGTCATTCGTATGTCTTCTTTGGAGAAGTGTCTGTTACCCTCTTGGTTCTTAAGGTAATGCCCCTGTGAGACAATCTTTGCATTACATACTGAACTGAATCTTGCAGTAGAAGGCTCAGTCTGCATTTAATGTATTAATTATAAAAGAATGTGTGGATGATTGTGTGAATGAATTTGATTGAATGGAATGATTGTCATCTACCATAATGGTGAATACATAAAATGATAATCTTAATTTTTCAAAATACCTACATCATTCCTTCATTATTTATAATATGAGTCACTTTAATAGTAAGAGAGAATGTTTCTAGGTATGCATTTGAGAAAAGGTAGGTAAAGGGTACACAGTTTGATTACAGACTAAATTTTACATCTGTGTTATATCTATAATGCTTAGGAATAACTTTTTAGTGTTAAAATTCACTTCTGTGCATGCAAATTGGGTAATTGTGTATCTAATTGACTACTTAGTTTGTAGTTGAGTAATTATTGTTGTCAACCGCCCGTTTGCACATTAGACGAAGACCAGGTGAAAATGTTAATTAGGTTAATGATTTTAAATAATTTTTGATATTGAAGAAACATGTTTTTCTGCTCCTGCTGCAGTTTTGAAATTGCTACTGAAAATGTTTTCACATGCCCTTCCAACATTGAAGACCCAGATTACAAGCTAAAATTCAAGCAGTTGATTGGGTCAGTACATTTCATTAAGGGAATCATTTTGTAAAGGTTCATCATTAATACACTAAAGAAAATAATGTCTTAAGGTAAATTGAGAAGAGCTAGTAATATGAGACAGATACTAGTTGTCTCTGTGGTATATTAGGGACTTCATATACTTAAGGCCACATTTTATTTGCTTTCATGTCCAGAAAATCTTAACACATAAAATTCATTTCCTTTTAAATGTGTGCATCAGTGAATGGGTACATGTTTTTAAAAACTCTTGGTAATTTTATATTAACTATAGCTGAAATAATACAAAATACTTTCATTTGAAACAAACAATAATAATTTGATGGCCTAGATGTTTTTTTTTCTTTTATCATTTCCCCTAGGATAGCAGAAAACCTTTTATGTAGGCTTGCTTAGTCAATAACTTGTAATCAAATCTCTCCTGGAGCAAATTGTGGATGATTTTCTATCATTTTTTTTCAAGTTACCAAAAGCACCTCAGGTAGTTGGGTCATTAAATAGCAATAGGTATCAACAAAAAGCAGCCTCACATCATTGGTGCTAATGGTGTCTCAGGCTTGAATCTAAAAAATGACATATGGACATCAGAATAATTTAGGTTGATTTCAGTGGGAGCTATTTACTGCTGGATAGTTTGAAACATAGCAATAGCCAGCTCACGGGAACGACACAATAGGAAAGATTTTGACAAAAATGTTTGTATTATAGAATAATAGTGCATTTTTACTGGTCAACTTAATTGTATAATAATAATTCAAAGTTCACCTGTAACAAGTAACATGCACATGTTTTAATGCATCATCTACTTGACCTTAATCACTTATTTAACTCAGACTCCTTAGCAAAATGATTCTAAAATTTAGCTAAGTTTCATGTATTTTAAAAAAGGAACACATTTTCCCTTCTGTTTTCAAACTTTAATGTATATTATTGTCTTAAAAAGGGTCTTAATATTAGATTATCTTCCTAAATACCAAACTTTTAATATTTTTGTTTCCTTCAGTTGTAAGTACTAAGTTTCTCCCTGAATCCTGAGATTAAATGAAAAATAAAGCATAAAGAAGACATTAGAAAGTATGAATCCATCACCCCCACAATCACTAATGTGGTTTTATAGTGAAACTAAAAAAAAAGTAAAGGGAAGTCCCAGAAATAGATTATCCATTGTAATTCAGTGAGTTATATTTTCAAAAATTAATGAGAACAGAACTATTAAATTAACCAGATTGACAGGAAAGTAAGCTAGCTCAGAATGAAACAAACAATGAAACAAACAAAAGCTGGATACATTTGTGGGATTACTTCTATGTTGTGTAGGGGAAGGAAGGGAGGAAGGAAGGAGAAAGAAGGAAGGAAGGAAGGAAGGAAGAAAGGAAAGAAAGAAAGAAAGAAGGAAGGAAGGAGGGAGGGAGAAAAAAGAAAAGAAGAGAAAAAGAAGAAAAAAAGAGAATAATTAAAATATGGGAAACAAACAAAAATGTTCAGTCTTTTGAGAATAAGTTGTTTCCTCAAACCACAATCAATTCTACTATTTCTAATCTATTTTGACAAATTCATTTGCAATTGACTTGTCAACTCAGTCTGGTTTCCATTTTCCACCAGCATTAAAAAACACAAAACAAAACAAAACAAAACAAAAGTAAACAAACACAAAAACTGTCAGAAGACATTAGTTACTTCCTAATTTGTTAAGACCAATGACCCATTGCATATCCCAGTTGCATATGGCACTTCCCTCCATGAAACACAGCTTTGACTTTAACACCACCTCTTCTTTGATGCTAATCAGATCTCCCCATTCTCTCCTTGTGGAATCATCTTTTTCTTTGAATCTTAAACAATATGTAATCAAGTGTATATTTTCTGCCTTTTTATTTTGTCTTCGTGATCTGCTGCGTCTTATGTGTGGGGTTTGTCCATTCATATGACTTCTACGATATGGAATTTCTGGTAAGATTTTATTTTTGAGTAACTTTCCTGACTACTACGTGTCTTTGGAGGTAGTATGAACATCTCAGAATGTAATTGTTCAAGTGAATTCTTTATGTTCTGTTTCTCTCAGCAGTGCTCATTAAAACAAGAGGACACAGACAATAATAAAACCACACAAACTGTCCTCTCTGCATTTATTGCTTTTTGAATGATGTTGATATGCACTAAACCTCTAAACCAAAAATCTTGAATATCTTTGTCTTTGACATTCACTGTCAACTAATTGGATGCCCATATTCTACTTGGTACCCGATTTCATAGTTCCCAATTCCCAAACATATCTTATTATGTCCTGTTTTCCAACATCATTGCTTTCACCTCAGTTCATTAACATTTATCTCTGAACTTATCATTACTCATCTCCTTAAAGTTTTCTACTTGAGTGCCTTGCTTTGCCATGTAACACCGTGTCCCTTACAGATTTGCTTGATCTGACTTCTCAATGCCATCTTTCATTTTTTCTTGAATTTAAAATAAAAGCAAGTTTTTCTTGTGCATGTAAATAAAAGCTTTCTCACTAGTCATAATTTTATTGGTTTCAGACTGATTAAATTATAATTAGTAATTTTAAAATTAACAATAATGAAAAAATATTTGTGCATTATTTTATATTTTAGACCATCAAAGTCAAATTATTTTCACAAAATTTAATAGAAAATTGCTAGTTTTTCTCTTTTCAGCAGCTTATAAAAGGATATTTTAAAAATTTGGGGCACCTGGGTGGCTCAGTGGGTTAAGCCGCTGCCTTCGGCTCGGGTCGTGATCTCAGGGTCCTGGGATCGAGCCCCGCATCGGGCTCTCTGCTCAGCAGGGAGCCTGCTTCCTCCTCTCTCTCTGTCTGCCTCTCTGCCTGCTTGTGCTCTCTCTCTGTCAAATAAATAAATAAAATCTTAAAAAAAAAATTATATGTTAACAGAACTGTAGAAATTTCATTTTTATGCTGAAAGTTAAGATTTATGTTGACAACTACAAACTTAGATTAGTTGATTAGAATAGTCAAATAGAGATTATTGCTTTCAGCAACTAATATCCAGTGATTTTTTTTTGTTGTTGTTCAGGAAGCAAATATTATGAGAAGGTAGGGTTTTGCATTAAGAGATTAATATGAGATTGTCATGATTTACCTTCAAATAATTAAATATAAAAATTTCGTGTATGAGAGATTTTAGAATTTTTAGTAATTTATTCCCATTTTAAAGATATAATTTTTCTTAAGTTTGATAAGAATATCAAACTCATAATAAAAGAAATAGTTTCTATGAATCAAGTTTAGATATATGTTCCATAGTCAAAATTTGACTATTTCAGTGAAAATATACTTAATATTTTGGTTATTCATCTACCATCTCACCCCAAAACTGCTCTGGCCAATAACAATTGATTTAAAAGCCAAGAAATTAGACCATTAAACTGTCACATCTTTAGCCTCAGCAAACATTCATTTTTTAATGTGATGATTTATCTGAATTCTGATGTGTAGCACAGAGCAAATGATACGGCTTAAATCTGATTTTAATTTTAATGAGGAGCAAGTAGTAAAACAGTTTGCAGTTTCCCAGATTGCTTCAAATATATTAATTGTCTCAAGGAATAGTTTTATAAGCTGTCATAAGTATCACTGTAAACTGGTGGTATAGAAAAAACATCAAGGCAAATATTTCTTTGTATTACCATAATTGAGATAAAATAAAAAGTTTAGAGACTGAAGGGCATAAACTAGTTACCCTTTCTGACTTTCAAATCACCATTGTAGGATCTCTGCCCTCAGGTGAACCTGCTACGTTCTTGAAACGGGGCTTAGCAAGAAAACGAAATCAAATTCTCTCTTTCTAAACACTAGTTGCCACTTTGACAATCCACTCTTAGCATAAACGAAGTAAATGGGCAAGACTGAAGTACTTTTGCCTTTTTTTTTTTTTTTTTTTTTTAAGATTTTTATTTATTTGACAGACAGAGATCACAAGTAGGCAGAGAGGCAGGCAGGGAAAGGAGGAAGCAGGCTCCCCGATGAGCAGAGAGCCCGATGAGGGGCTTGATCCCAGGACCCTGGGATCATGACCTGAGCCAAAGGCAGAGGCTTTAACCCACTGAGCCACCCAGGTGCCCCAGTACTTTTGCCTTTTAAAAAATTTCTAAACAGCAAAAATAAGCCTAGATCCTGACTAATAGAGCATGCAGACAGTCATGCTAGGTGAGCATTAATTGAAAATAGAATTTTCATTTTCTCTATCTTCACTATTTTTCTTATTTCATAGTTTTTTTTGTCTTATAGGTCCTATTTATAAATAGTGTTGTGATATTCATATATTCTCACATATTTTTAATCTCTTGGAACCACTTCTGTATTAGTATCTAGACATTATACTGTAGGGAGATATTTACAGTGTTTGAAACATATTGCATTTTGTTACAGTCATTCAAAATACTGCCTTAAGCATCCCCGCCTTCATCAGCACCTCTGCATATGCCAAATATCTGGAAAGATCTATTTAACAAATGCCTGTTTACTCTAAAGTGATATTAACAATCCTTATCAGACTGAATTAATTGATTGAGTATCGTAGGGGAATGACTTGCATAGAAGATGTATGTGCCTGAAGGAACAGCAAACCTTATCTGCTGGTTACATATAAGCACTTTCACATTAAAATTGTGTGTCCTGTGTCACAGGCAGAATCTAGTGCACCATACACAAAAGTGATATTTATTAGGTACATGTTGATTTTCTTCTGTTTAATGAAAACACTTCAGTATGGCTTAATCCAATCCACCTTTAGATCTAGATATATTTCTAAGAGTACACAGTATTTTTTATTTTGTTTGACCACTCTATTAGTTGGGCATGACTTCATATGAAAGAATCTGTGCAACAGCTCTGGACAGATCAGTCATATAGTAATAATAATTATTATCAATTATTTTTGTTGTTATTGTTAGTATTACAGCCAACAGCTTATGTTGCATGATGTTGCAAGGAGGCTTTAATATTTGCCTTTTTTATTTAATTCAGCAAAACCCCTGTGAGATGGGTAATACTTCCGATACATAGCAAGCTTTCAATAAGTGTTAATTTCTTAACTTCTTAATTTTAACTTAAATAAATGAAGTTAAATAAATTTAACTTAAAATAAACTTAAAATTAATTTCTTAACTTTCTTAATTTCTTAATTTCTTGTCTCTTCAGATAGATTGTTGAATTTTCCCAAGTCATGAGCCAGGAAGTGGCAAAAACTGAACACAAATACAGTATATTCTCTTTTTCTGACTCCTGGTATGCTTTCTACTGAATCCTAGGTCACTGCAAATGCAATGACTATGCTAATGAAGGGTTCTGAATTGTGTTTCTGGATTATTCAAGAATCCCAGTGCAATTTCAGTTGCTTGAGGAGGACAAGGACATTCAGTTGATGTACATCATGTGTGCTGTATTTCTCATGCATGGGCCCACAAAGTGAGGAGAGTTAGTGCTGGTGGATGGTTAAGCTTTAAACAAGACTATAGGACTTGATTCCACTTCAGAAAGGTTAAAAGAGGCCAAGAAGAATTTTACATATATGAGATCATTTAAAATGCCTTTGCACCAAGCTGAAAAGTTTAAGTCTGATCACTAATATTTATGATGTGGTGAAGAGGCTGTGTAAAATATTTAACTCCATTTCCATGAGACTTAGTTCCTTGATGTGTAAAACAGAGATAATAAGCCCATTTTGAAATATGTGCAAAGCACTCTGCCTGGTGTTGAGCACAAAGTAAATATGCACCAAATGTCAGATATTACTATTAGAATTAAAAAAATATATTGCAGATACATAAGCCTAGTCTATTTAATTTTCTTATTTTTTATAAGGATTTTATTTCTTTATTTGATAGCAGAGAGAAAAAGAGTGCAATAGGGGAAGTGGGAGAGGGAGAGAGAAAAGGAGGGAGGAGCAGACTCCCCGCTGAGCAGGGAGCACAATGAGAGAGGCTTGATCCCTGGACCCTGAGATCCTGACCTGAGCCAAAGGCAGCCACTTAAAGGCTTAACCAACTGAACCACCCAGGCACCCCAAGACTAGTCTATTTAAATAATAAAAGCATCCTTAAAAACCTAGCTAAAGACAAAGTATTGAAAATACTGAAAGAATATACCTGTAAGAGAGCAAGTGTAATTGCAAAACAAAACAAAACAAAACAAGACAAAAAAACCAGGAAATAAATAGGGAATGTATCTTTTAATTTTATTTTCTCTGGTTTCTGGAGTTATTTTTCATTAATAGTCTCTCTTGGTCTTCTCAGGAGTAGGAATTTATGTAAACAACTTAGTCTCTCTCTCTCTTTTCCCCCACTTCCTTTTACTGTTTATCTTTCTTTGTTTTTTTAATCTTTTCTTCAGGTGCCACAGACATTAAACTACAGACCTTATTCCAAGTCACTAGGTTGATTTTGTTGGAATAACTTAGTTTCCAGAACAACTTTAGTGACTTGGTATCATCGGGCCGTACTAACTGCTTCTAGGGGATTGACTACAGGTTTGGTTTACCCAAAGTTTAGAAAAAATTATTACTGTAAAGGAAATTCTGGGCCCTGTTGTATATGAAATAAAGGCTTTATAGCCAATGTGTCTTTGGTGCTCAGTAAATAATTGTCCAATAAAACATCTTTGCCAATGCTTCTATTTTTAGCATCTCTCCTGATATTTTTTAATCATTCTACTTTTATAATCGAGGACATACTTGTAAAATACAAAATTAATAAATGTCACCATTAAGAAAAAACTGATATTTAGGGCTTGTTAGTAGGGAAATAATACAATGTATTTTCCTATTTTTCTATAGAGATGTCAAGGTAATTGAATACAAAAAAGGATGTGGGGGCGCCTGGGTGGCTCAGTGGGTTAAGCCGCTGCCTTCGGCTCAGGTCATGATCTCAGAGTCCTGGGATCGAGCCCCGCATAGGGCTCTCTGCTCAGCAGGGAGCCTGCTTCCTCCTCTCTCTGCCTGCCTCTCTGCCTGCTTGTGATCTCTCTGTCAAATAAATAAATAAAATCTTTAAAAAAAAAAAAAAAAGAAAAGGATGTGGATATTTTTTCTATTAAATGAGTCGTGAAAATGGAGATATTAATATGAATAATGGGTTAAAATTATCTGAAAAATTATATGTTAATGCTACATATTTTTTTAAAGCATTGGATATATTTCAGTGACTATAGTTTAGGAAATATTGAATTTCTAATAGTAGAATCCATTTGGCTGGAACTCTTTATAAAGAAATAAAACCACTAAAAATTAAAGCCTCTGCTATGTGATGTTTAGCAGGAAATTTTACAACCACATAATGTTCTCTGCAATTTCCGCTGGAAGAAATTTTAGGGATTTTAAAGAACAGTTTTGTTTGTTTTTTTTTTCCCTTGTGGTTGCTTCTAGGTTAAGTGCTAGTTCAATAAAACTACAGTCTTTCTCTCTGTGTGTATCTATATGTGAATACACATGTGCACATTTTTATGTGTTTGTACATATTGAAAAGAATCTGACTTCATTATTTAATACTTGTGTCTTGAGTATGTGGTCCACAATTCCTTTTCTGTTTTTGTGGTTCAATTTGTAGAACTTTTCTGATCACCTTCAAGATGGATAAAATTGAGTTGAAATACATTTAGGCTTTACCTCTTTAAACATATCTCTGGCAGCAAGGGAAATGTCAATTTACATGGTTATTCTCATTTGAGATCCCATCTATAAAATGTAATAATCTTCTGAGATGATTATGAAATCCCTGAAGAATAATCATCAGTGTCTTTGGAGATTAATTATTGTGTTATTTCCTGCCATTGATGAAACTTTTAAACTCATCCTGCGTGTATTCTGCAAGGTTCCCTCTATCCTCAAATTATTTTTAGTTAAAACAACAACAACAACAACAAAAACACCTTAAGAGGGTTGGAGAATTTGTCAGTAGAAAGCTAGAATTTACATTTTGTAATATTAAAGTCTCAGTCATTGTAGTACAAGTCTCAGGCCCTAATTCAACTATGAAATTAATATTTATTGTTCAAGCTCTTTCTTTCTTTTTCCCTTTTGTATTTGTGCTCCAGTTATTTCACTCTTTTTCTTCTTATACAGTTTGCCATTGGATAAACTGATGCAAGTAAACCAGTAATATAGAGAAATATAAAACACTTAAAAAATTTAAAGTCGGGGCACCTGGGTGGCTCAGTGGGTTAAAGCCTCTGCCTTCGGCTCAAGTCATGATCCCAGGGTCCTGGGATTGAGCCCCGCATCGGGCTCTCTGCTCAGTGGGGAGCCTGCTTCCTCCTCTCTGTCTCTGCCTGCCTCTCTGCCTACTTGTGATCTCTTTCTATTAAATAAATAAATAAAATCTTAAAAAAAAAATTTAAAGTCATAATGAAAAATCTGAAAATGTAGTTAATTAGAATATTTAAACAAATGTTAATTATATGAAAACACCAAGTTAAAGAGAATAATGAGGAGGAAGTGAATTGCATTTAAAAATTAAAGGGTATCATTAAATGTGAACAATTTAAAGAGTCTTTATTATCAAAATAAACACTATTTTTATAGAACCCTGGACTGTAAACTCTAAAAATGTTAGGTCAATGTACGTTTGGCTCATTTATGTCTCTCCAACATTTAGCACAAATCATGAGAAATAGAAGTTAGAAGGAAACCCTATACAAGAAGAGAAATCAGAATGAATAATATCCTTTGTGCATATGAAGCTTAAAAATGAAATAGAAATTAATGACTTCTAAGGACAGGAATAATAAGGGAGCTTAAATAATGACTTAAATAATGATTATTTATTCAATAAGCATTAAAGCATTACTAGAACTTATCATATGTCAGTTTTTGGACTGATAATATGACTGACATAATACAAATTAAATCATAGGCCCCCACATACGGTTTCTAAAGAAGAAATGTGATCACTTGGAAGAACAATGAATTCATTTGCAAGTAGTAAAAACAATGCCCATAGTATTAAAAAGGCCAAAATCTAACTTTTAATAGGAAAAATACATTTTAAAAATGTGAAATTATAGGATACTGTATTTATTCAAAAAAAAATATAAACCTGTAAACCATTGTCTTTATTAGTGAATAACCAACAATTAGATGATAATTAGTGAGATGTTAGATTAGAGATAGTTATAACACAATAAAACAATCACATTTGGGAAAGGAGTCACAAACAAAATGCCTGTAAAGTGTGATCTTTGAGTTATTCATAAAAGGGCCACTTTTCTTCTGCAAATCTTGTGAGATCAAAGTGAGGAAAGGAGTGTTCCAAATGGTCTTTGTTAGTTATATTTGGGCAGGCTCTTTAGAGTCCGTTTTCTCTCCTTTTAAGAGTAGTTACCTGGAACTTTAAAGCCAAATTTACAAAATAGGTCAGGTATGAGTTTTTATCATAGGCAAGCATACCTAGAAGAATGAGTGAAACTTTCTACCCTAAGCTATGACACCACAGGAATTTCCTTGACGGAATGTCTTTAGCTGGAGTAAGAATCATTTTTGTAAAGTGTTTCTTCTCTCCCTTTCTTTCTGATCAGTCAAACTCTCGTCCGCTCTTAGTTTTACTCCAACCTTTCCATTGGCCAGTTTTTTTTCAACCTTATTATTTTATTTATTGTGACTATATCTTACCACAAAAATACCCTGGTTGGTAAACATTGACTTAGGGCAATACTACCTCTAATAACAAATAAAAGCCTAAATTACTCTCTATTTTTATCTATTATCTCTCTATATCCTTTTCCTCCGCCAAGTAAGGCAATACTTTAACTTACATATTATGTTATACATAATGACACTGTATGAAGTCAGGCTGCACATTTTCTAAAATTCTGAAACCACTAAATAAATAATAAATTGAATATAATTGTGGTATTCTCCTCTCCAACTGTATCCCAGTTTTTATTTTGGAACTATGTTCTATAAATTGAGCGTTAGACTATAGACTTTTCCACCTTCAAATCTTAAATTAGTACAAATATATGATAGATGAATATTGCCTTTTTCATAATTAACTGAAAAGTCTAGACCAGTAGTTCTCAGTTGGGAATGAGTTTGCCCCCAGGAGACATTTATGGCAATGTCTGAAGACATATTTCCTTGTCACAGGTGGTGATGGGAGTGCTATAAGCATCTAGTGCTGCCGTATACCCTACATTATATGCCACAGCCTCCCACAACAAAGAATTTCCTGTGCCAAGTATGCCAAGCTCGAGAAACCTTATTCTACACAAGGATACATAATAATTCATTTAATCCTCACAATAACCATTTGGTTGACATACTAGTATATAAAAAATTTTTAGCTGAGGGAACTGATCCAGAGAGAGGTTAGACAAAATTTTCAAATTCATAGAGCTAGAATAGGACCACATATAATTGGAATCCAGAAACTTTTTGTTTAGCCATTATTCTGGAGTCTTTCTATATTATTTAGCTTTCTTTGCCTCAAGTTTCTCCTGAGCACCGAATCAATATTTTATAGCATTTTTTAATAAATGGGAACAATATGAAAATTATTTATCCCTTCTACGTTTCTATAATCAATTGGTAAATCTAATACAGTGCAACAAAGGAATCATCCATCCAATCAGTCAGCATTTTCTGAGCCCCTATTCTGCTTCAGGATCATACTGGGATTGTGGATGCAAAGGAAGAATAAGAGAATAAATAATATAAGTAAGACAAAGTAATGCTCAATGGTGTTGGCTTGATAGCATCCACTAAAGCAGTTCTTAAAAGAGTATCGCCATGTTTGAATCATAGAGGAAAACTTAGAGGAGAAAGCTTTATTGATCTGAGCCTTTTACCATGCTCTTGATTTATCTCTAAATTATCTTGTTTTTGTATCTATTTCAGCCTTGTAACCTCTTTCCTTTTAAAAATTTTGATTAGAATAAATGCCATAGATATTTATTGAGAATCTACTGTGTATTTAGTTCTTTGCTAGACACTTTGCTAGAAGTGCTTTTATAGAGCTTTTACCTATAAAAAGATACAAATTTATTTAAAGAGACAAAACATGATTATACTAAAAGTTATAACTATAGAAGAAAATTGATTAATCTTGAAGTAATATATAATTAAATATTAAAGTAGTTATATGAATAGTCAAACAAAACAAAGCAAAACTGAGTCCAAAGGAGCAGTTTGTTTATGTTTGTTTGTTTGTTTGTTTGTTTCTAGGATGCAAAGACCAGGGAAATATTTGTAGTGGAAATGGGGCTTCCATTTGGATTTGACTAGTTAATGTACATGATGGGGAATGGAAAGTTTTCAAGGCTATAAGACCAACAAGGATGGAGTCACAAGGTGTGAGAGTGAGCATGACAATTCCTCACTGACACACCATCTCTATTTATTTGTTAAAAGTAGCTTATAAATATTTCAGAAAGTGTGTTGCAGAAGATATGTCCATTCACCAGTATTTGCATTGGTTAGCTTATAGGAAATTCATTAGCTTTGATCCATTTATACATTCCATATGTAGATTGATTCCCTCATTAAACTATGAACTGTTCTTATTGGTTTGAGTGATTTTTTTCTTCCACTAAGAAAACCGTAACTATCTAATTTTACCATGAACAATAACCTAGGACACAGTGAAACTAGGAATAGATCCAGTTCCTCTTAAGTTCACCTCTTTAGAAACACTCTGTTTTCATTTTAGCATTTTAATCATGTCTGGTAAGAATATACTAATTCACAGATATTAAATATGATCAAGTAATTTGTCAGGTAACCTCTTTGGAGATAGGTCTAAATGAAAGATGATTATTCTCAGTTTAGATTTAGCTTGATGACTATTTACACTTAAATGTGAATACTGGTTTTATTTAGGCCTTTTCAAATGTTTTTGGTTTATTCAATATTTAACATTCTTAATTTGAAGTTTTTTTTATAGATTCATTATAGTCTGTCAGTTGAGAGCAAGGGTTCTGAAGTTAGACTAAAATACTTATATCTCAATAAGCCTTTATGATTTTCACTTCTAACCTTTAAAATTGGCAACAGAATTATAAAAATTAGTGTGAATATATGTATAGTATGTGCCTGTATGTGTGTAGCACTATGTCTACTTCATGGTAAAGATTCAGTGGATGTTAAAATTATTTTATTTTATTTCAATAATGGTAATAAGCCAAACCCATTTTGAAACTTCAAAAATGTAAAATCTTAAGTTTTAATTAACTCATGTTTAGCTAGTGATGAATAAATGTTGATATTACTTAGTTTAAGCCTTAAAATCCTGGGGTGCCTGGCTGACTCAGTTGCTAGAGGATGAAGCTCTTGATCTCAAAGTTGTGAGTTAGAGTTCCACACTCGGTGTGGGGCCTACTTAAAAACAAAACCAACAAACTGACAAAAAACTTAGAATTTCAAATGTGTTGTAAAGTTTTAAGTTTTTAGTTCTGAGTGAAAGTTACGTACAAATCTTTACTTTGTGCAATTCAATGCGCACATATGGAACATGACATTACTATATGTATTGGAATAACCCTCACAGAAGAATGCTTAGGAAGTGAGTTTTAAAGGAATGTCATTTCACTAAGTAATTTGGTTCTGCTGTGAAGATAAAATACTGTAATTATTTTTGAAAATTTCATGAGTATATCTAATGACATCTTCCAAATAGCAGATCAGTAAAGATGATCTTCCAATGCTTCCTACAATCCAACCTCACATGTCTGTCTGTGGATATGCAGTGTGGTATTTTATCAAGCAAATTATTTTACACATTTTTTCAAGACCTAATTCCTGTGAAAGAAAATGATTGTTGAAAATAATTCAGGCTCTTAGATAATTTTTGTACAGTTTCCAGAAACCATTTCACCTTGTTTTCTTTAATGTGATACTCAGTTATTGGTGAAAAAGGAAGACTGGTTGGCTTTTTAAAAAATAGAGCAAGGCCTGATTCCAAACGTGATTTTTAGTAATTTTCAAATGTCAACCTTTCAAAATTATAATTTTCTGAGGACCAGTTATTCATTCAAATTATTTCAAAGAGTAAACATAGCCTAGAAACACTGAACATTTACCATTTGAGGCCTATAATAAATGCTATGGATGATACTTATGTTCCAGAAAATCTTTTTTGCTCTAATAATTTTGCAACCTCAGTGGAGGAACAAAAAAGACCTGACTGTCACATACAAGGAAATACAAGACCTGTAAGACATACAAAGTTATTCAAGGAAATTGGTTTGGGGAGAAGATGCATGTGGATGAAAGTATGACACAGAAGCAAGAAACAATGGTGAGGGAGGCTATAACAAAAGACTGAGTGGGAAAGACATGTAGAACATTGTGAAAATAGCAAATAGCCAACTTGAACTTGAACTTGAGCTCAGAAGGCAGAAGTCTATTCATGGGCAAGATGCAGGGTCATTATGAGGCTCATTGGCTAACTTCTTATTTTAAACAAGCTATTCCTTCTGCAGTATTTCTCCCTTTATTTCCTGTCTTCCTTTTCATCACCTGTCATCCTTCCTTTCCCTACCTTTCTCATTTTGTTTTTTATTTCTAATGAGTGGCTGATTTTTAAAAAGAAAAAAGAGGCCAAAAACCTAGGAAGTATAGCAACCAAGCAAAGAAGGTGGCTAATGATGTGGTTGTTTAGTGGACGTCAACACTTAGCAAGGAAGATGGTTGAGAGAAGTGGCAGCTTGGCATGGTCAAGAGATTGATTACAAACAGCAATTAAACAAAGAAGTAAATATATTGAGGCTAAGATGAACCAGAATTTTCCTAGTTAAAGAAATTAGAGGTGTTAAAGCTTTAATAAACCCCGAGGATTTGGATTTTTATCCATGTTTATTATGGTTTTCCATATAGATTGAAATAGAAATAACTACAGATAAAAAACATGTATTTTTCTGTGGGTATGTGTATATATTTTTATTCCTCCCATCCCACTCCAGGAGGGCTAGGGAACAGAAAAATTCCAGTAGCAAAGAGCAACATCTAACACTCAGATCTTGGTTTCTTCTAGGGGAAAAACTTATTCTAGGGCTGGGGCAGGAAAAACACAAGATGAGCCTAGATGATATTGTTGTGTCAGAAACCAAGGAAGGGCTCAAAGAATATAATGCCCACTAGCCAAGTAAAGGCTAATTTGAATATCAAAATAAATAATGAATATGATGGATTAAAACCCCTTGAATTAAATAAGATTCTCTGAATCCATACTGATGTAAATAAACATATTAATGAATCTACTGGGAGAAAAGATAGCTCTTTCTTAAAATAGCAGCTAATGAATGTAGATGGAATTAGAAAAACATCACTTGATCACCACAATAGTAAGGGATTCAGTCAAAACTCATCAGAATGCAACAATTAGTGGGTGCAAGTTTAATGAAGAATGGGAGAATTATATAATTTCAATAGATCCTCCCCTCGAATGTTTATTAATTAGAAAGGGATAAAATGTAAATTACAGGGGAAACCCTAGAATATAACTCCTTAAAAAAAGTGACCAAAGTTATCACCTGCAGTAGTTGGGAAAATAAAAAACATGTTCTACCTGACACAATGCAACAGGAACATAGCATGACTTCTGTTGTATTTCTGTCCAAATGCTTAACCTGATTCTAATTATGTGGGGACATCTGACAAACCCAAACTGAAGGACTTTCTACAAAATAACTAGCTTTTATTAAGTTTTAAAAATAACAGTCATAAAAGTCAAAGAAAATTTGAGGAACTGCTTGGAATTAAAGAGAACCCGGAGGCATGACAACTGAATGCACGATATGACTGGTTTGGATCCTTTTGCTGTAAAGGAAATTATTGGACAATTAATAAAATTTAAATTGTTCTGTGAATTAGATCAAGTAAAAATGTCAATTTCCTGATTTTGATTGTTGGACTGTGGTTCTATACAAGAATAACCTTGCTTGTAGAAAATATATACTGTAGTATTTGGGGGCAATCACAACTTGTTGGGAGAGAAATATGTATACATTTATATAAACAGAAAATTATAAAGCAAATAGTATAAAGTGTCCATAATTGGGGACTATGGATGAAGGGCATATGGAAGTTACTTCTACTGGTCTTGTAACTTTACTGTAAGCTTGGGATTATTTTATAATAAAACAGTTTAGAAAAAAATATAATCATCTCATCAAGTCACAGAGAAGTTATTTCACCCATATGGACAAAAATATGTGTATAAAGGAAACACAGCTATAATTTAGATCTACACTTAAAGTGTTGAACTTTTTATTAAAACTGTCTTAATTTCCTTGATAAGTTGCCATGAAAATTTCACACCATGATTTGAATTTGTTTTAAATAACTTCCTATAGAGAATAAAGTAGGCAAAGAGATCTACTACTGTTACTTTGAAATTTTCACAGGATAAGGGTACTGTACTTACAAGATGAAACACTTTTTTTGCTTTATTTATATCAACTTCAGGCAATATGCAAACACATATTTTTCAAAAAAAACTTTGAATGGCCCAGGTTGTCAGATGCATGATAATGATTCTTATTCAGATAAAAGTCCATTGTTCTATTGTCTACAGTGAAACAGTTGCCGCAAACACTGTTTTTGAGTAAGGACAACAGAATCAGAGGAAGGATGGTTGGGTCCTAATTACTCTTTGTGCATTTAATTTTGGGAAGAAATACACATACTGACTAGTAGTTGTGATCTAAGAGTGGAGAAAGCGTAGATATTGGAAAATTAAAAAAATGGCATACACACATTCTTTTAAAAATCATCAAGCACTTAAAAGTATATAGAAAAAGATACAAAGACAAGAGTTTTGTTGTTGTTGTTGTTGTTGTTTTTTAAATTCTGTCAATTCCATGTTGTGGGATATTTTAGCTACTACTCAAATATACTCAGTTTGAGTTTAGGTAGTGTCAACATTTCACCTTTAAGGAGAAATAATGTAAGCCAGGACTCAGATAATTTATACTATCTATATACTAAAGTGTAACAAATAAAAAGAGGGGGAACAGAGTTTGATGTAATTAATCAATAAATTAGAGATAAATTTTACCCCTTCTGCTTACTAAGAAATAGCACATAATTCTACTTGACAGAAATTATTAAAAGGTGAGGGGGCATAATCAATTCTTAAAGTGCCATTGGAAAATGAAGAGAAACACTTTATCTTTAAAAAAAAATCAGGTAGCTAATTTTTTTTAGGACAGTACTGTAACTTATTAATATTTGTTCAAATTAACTTACTGGTATGACCACTGTTTAGAAGAATGTACCAAACATATCTGTCCCAACTCTCAAACTTCAGATTTTGTTTAGAATCTGTTTTCAATATTTTCTACTTACTCAAATTGAGGTTTCTACAAAATTTAAGTTTTTAAAGTATTACAAAATCCTTTCTTGAAAAGTTTTAGGGAGGTGGGTTGAAACATTAGAGGATTTTTTGAGAGTTAATAAATGTTTACATTAGAGGAGTGAAAATTAGCAAGGTTTAACTGTACATGTCAACATTTCAAACCCCCAAAATATATATACATAATACCATATATAATACCATATTTCAACTAACTTTCAGAAATTAAGGAAAATGTATTTCATGTCATTAGAATGTATGCTTCTGATTCAGAAGGATGTGACATCTTTTAAAGGTTTAAATTTTTATTTTCTTATTTTTATTTTGCATTAAAAATACCGGAATCTTGTATGCGTATCCAAAAGCCAAAGAAGAAAATCTGAACTGGGCTTTTTGGACCTTCTGTGCTCTGTTCAGTAACCAACTGTGAGTCAAAATTGAAAACCTAAAAATTGGACTTAATCCTTTCCTCTTATAAAAAAAAAAAAGACTGCCTTTTCTCCTTCTTTGCTCCCTTAACAATTTGTCTTTGTGAAAATATGTTCAAAAGCGTAATTGTAGTCTTAAACCACTTTATGTACATGTACACACACACACACACACACACACACACACACACATTTCTATTGATGGAAAAAAGGAAGGGCCTATGGATAAAGTTGATGGCTCTAAATAATATATCCAGGCCTTTAGTTAGTCTTTCTTATTAAGATGGAACCTTCACTGAATTGTTTGTGTCAGATTAGTTTATCTATTTAACTCTTAAAAATGGGGTATAAAAATTGTATTTATAAGCAAATTCTAGGGGCGCCTGGGTGGCTCAGTGGGTTAAGCCTCGGCCTTCGGCTCAGGTCATGATCTCAGGATCCTGGATCAAGCCCCACGTCGGCTCTCTGCTCAGCGGGGTGCCTGTTCCCCCGCCTCTCTACCTGCTTGTGATCTCTGTCTGTCAAATAAATAAATAAAATCTTTAAAAATATTTCAAAAAAAAAAATTCTTGGCCATTAAGTATCTTAGTAAGCATTTTTTAGCCATCATAAGCAATGAGCAAGGCTGTCAGCCAACATGACACATAATGGAAATGTGTGTTTGTTTTTTTGAAAGGATATTTATTTGGCAGAGAGAGAGAGAGAGAGAAAGAGAGACAGAGCCCCAGGCAAAGGGAGAAGCAGGCTCCCCCCTGAGCAAGGAGCCCTATGCGAGACTTGATCCCAGAATCCTGGGATCATGACCTGAGCTAAAGGCAGATGCTTAACCCGCTGAGCCACGCGGGCACCCCTCACAACGGAAAGTTTTGATGGAAGGGAGCTGGGGAGCAGAATAGGCAAGACACTGGGCTCCAGGGAGAGGGATCCATGGGAAGCTTTAGACTGAACAGGTTAATATAAACATGCATTGTTTGCTACAATGTTTTCATCTGCTATCTTTAAAGCTTACAGTAAGTTTGAAAATCTTATTACCCACATTTTTATAATGCAAAGACTGAAAAACAAGGTAAAATAAATAGTCCAATGTTACACACAGAGAAAGTAGCCTTGCTAGGACTCAAAGTCAAATTGTTTTATTCTGCAGTTCATGCCATATGACTAAGTTGTGCTTCAACAGGCAGACACTGGGACCCCATGTGCATATGGAAAAAGCATACTGTCAAAACTAAGAAGAGATGTTGAATAAAGGCTAGTGAAGCATGGACTATAAATCTCAGAATCTTCCTAAAATATTTCTTAATCTTAACTCTATTATTTTCCTGGTACTTTAAAATTATGGGAAAAAAAAAGCCTAAATCCTATATTACATGACTGTTATACATTAAGGGTACCCTACGCTGTAGGACAGTGATGACTGTACCCCCAAGCCCATCTCCAGAGAAGTTACTAAGCCTGAAATAAGGAAGGATCTTTTACTGCAAATGTAAAAATAGTCACCTCTGCATCTTAAGACGGCTTCCTTTCAGGGGTCTTACCTCTAAGCTAGTTGTTGCTAGGCAAGGTTGTAAACTAAGGAATGTTGTTATCAGGTTTCATTAGCTCCTACTTCATACAAATCCTTGCCATCTTCCAGTCACTCCTAACATGGTCACTTTCTCTTTCCTGAATCCCACAATCTCCTCCAAAGGTACCATGATGTCACCAGATGTGCAGTATTCTGTGTGGCAATCTCATATCAACTGACAAAAAATGCCATTCCTTTCTCTTTTTCTGTTATTGGAAATAATCAAATTTGTCCCTTTCTGTCTTGAGATCTGCTTTCATTTATGTCTTCACCTATGCTAGCTCTTGTTAATAACATGTTACTAACTAGAATTTTATAACAATTAGGCTTTTACCTAACAGTGCAAACTAGCTTAAATATGAAATTTTTCATTGATTTTATGCATTAATTACAGCTTTCTAGTGAAACAAAACCAATACAATGGATAAAGAGCTTTTTATAAGGAGTTGGCTCACATAGTTATGGAGGTTGGTGAGTCAGCAACCTAGATGCCCAGGAGAGCTAATGGTGTAGTTCTAGTCCAAAAGCCAGTAGGCTCAAGGCCCAGGAAGAGCTGATGTTTCAGTTCAAGTCAAAAGAAAAAAAAAAAAAAAAAAAAAAAGAAAGAAAAAAAAAATAAAAGAAAGCCGACATCTTAGTTGAAAGGTCAATAGGCAGGAAGAACTCTTTTAGCTTTTTTGTTTTTTGTCAAGCCTTCAACTGCTAGGTTGATGCTCACCCATTTTATGAAGGGTAGTTTTGCTTCACTCAGTCTAAATGTTAATCTCATCCCAAATTGCCCTCACAGAAATACTCAGAATAATATTTGACCAAATAGCTGCTCATCCTATGGCCCAGTCAAGTGATGCATAATATTAACCCTCATGTCTCAGTGCAGGAAATTTATGTAAGTCTCTTGGGAGATCAGCTTTTAGTCGTGAAGTTGGTTTGCAACAAATATCTTTTTTTTTTTTTTTTTAAGATTTTATTTATTTATCTGACAGACAGAGATCACAAGTAGGCAAAGAGGCAGGCAGAGAGAGAGGAAGGGAAGCAGGCTCCCCACTGAGCAGAGAGCCCGATGTGGGGCTCGATCCCAGGACCCTGGGATCATGACCTGGGCCGAAGGCTGTGGCTTTAACCCACTGAGCCACCCAGGTGCCCCCACAACAAACATCTTTAAAAAAGAAAAAAGAGTAAGACAAAAGAAACAAACAAAAATGCACACTCAAAGAATCACCCTACTTTAGGAATTGCGGGTCAAGTGTATGATCCAATCTTTATGAGAATGAGAGTTGTGAAACATTTCCCTTCCAGCAAAACTAGTTAGAATTAGGCAATCAGAGGTTAAAGGGTGAGAGTTTCACTTCTAAACTTAAAAAAATGATAAAGTCTTATAAATATAAAAACTCATGTGAAGTTACTAACTCTACTTAAAAGAGAATATTTTATTTTATTTTAAGATTTTATTTATTTGAGAGAGATTGAGTGAGAGAGAGAGAGAGAGAGAACAAGCAGGGGGAGGGAGTGGGAGAAGCAGGCTCCCAGCTGAGCAGGGAGTCCCATGTGGAGCTCAATCCCAGGACCCTGACTGAGACCATGACTTGAGCAGAAGGCAGATGCTTAACCGACTGAGTCACCCAGGAGCCCCAAGAATATCTTAAAGATGCTTTTTTTTTTTTTTTAAGATTTTATTTATTTATTTGACAGAGAGAGAGATCATAAGTTGGCAGGCAGAGAGAGAGGGGGAAGCGGGCTCCCTGCGGAGCAGAAAGTGGGGCTGGATCCCAAGACCCTGAGCCGAAAGCAGAGGCTTAACCCACTGAGCCACCCAGGTGCCTCTTAAATAGGCTTTAACATTTTCTATTTCTTTGTAAATAGTATAATTTTATACATAAAGAAAAATGTTTTTTTTATTTCTTTTCAATATATTGTAGTGTATTTCCCCAATGGATTTGATTCAGATACAAAGGCTACAAGGAGAAAAGCTTGCGCTATTATACACATGCTCATATTTGCTGTGATAAAGAGTCATTCCATATCTTTTTTCATAATCATAATTTTCTGGGTGATTCTGTATTTTCAGAGTTTCCTCGTATAAACTCTGTTTGGAAATCTTTATCAAGACATTCTTAATGCAATCATTACCGACACTGTTCTAAATGGCATCTTTTATCTCCTATTCAGAGATTTCAATTGCTCTCTTAAGAGTCCAGAGATTGTTTTCTCCTCACACAGCCTCTCAGCATTTATTAAAGTTCAGCGTTCAGAGATTTAACCATAAATGAAACAGTTAAATGAAATGAAGTTGTCTTCTTGCTCTAAGTGGCATTTCTTACCTACTCCAATCTCTTCTGTTTCTTCATGTGTTCGTATGTCAACCTCAGTAAAGCAGGAACTAGGACATTAAATAGAGAGACTGCGGTTTTCATGGTATCATTGTTCACTGATATCTGTCCCAGGTGTTCATTTCTACAGCTAAGCCTTCCCACTTCTCATTCACTCCTCTTCCCCTTTCTGTCTTTCTCTACAATTTAGATTTACATTCAGCGTTGGAGTGTGAGAGAGAAATGTTTCTCTAGAATAGTGAGGTATCTTCTTTAGATAGTGAGAAGAACTATCACTAGTTCATGTTTTGTTTTGTTTTGTTTTGTTTTGACTGAGTTGACTGAGGACAAACACAAGTCCATTTGAATATACAGCCTAAGTTGAATATGTTGCAGGATTACTCCTCAAATATCCCCAGTGCAACTTGTTCATGAGAATAGACAACAAAGCTGAGTTTATCGCTCACCTTGGTGAAGAATAGAAACCTAAGAAAACTTAGAGTTGAGTGAAGAAGCCAAGGTCAGAATATAGAAAATGTAACGGTGTATTTAAGGTAAGCCTTTCCAAATAGCATCTGGACAGAGATTAGATTAGGATCATGACACAGCAGTTCAGCATCGTAAAAACAGCAAAACGAGAATTTCGAAGCAAAGAAAGCAAAGAATCTTAGGAAAAACTACCTATTGATGTTTTCCCTTGAAGAGTAGATGGGTCTTTCGGAAAGTCCCTATAATGAACAATCAAACCTTTTCCCTGGGCAGGAGACTTCCAGAAAAATAAAGTCAGGACAATGAAGAGAAAGGAATAGCACAAAGTCATATTAATGTAGACAGTAAAATGTGGTTTCAGTTCTTAGTATCTAGACTAAGTATGGGATTTTAAGATTTTAGTTCTCTAATATACCGTAAGTGCTTTCATACCTCTTTATAGGGGAATTTGAATTTGTTTCATGTACAAAGTGATGCAAATTATTTTAATGTCGATAGGACCTTCCACTATAAGAAATAATGAGGTTACTTTTACACTTTCTGTAATGTCTAATAATGAGGCTACTTTTAAATCTAATATTCACAAAATCAAGTAACTATCCTATCATCCATTTTGATGAGATTGCCATTTTCCTATGTACCTTGATGTATTCCTAGTTCACCTCCCAAACCCCCTACAGCAAGTACTTTTGCATCTTTCCACTAGGTACTTTTCCCCAGTTATCTTCCCCAAAAATCTCTTGGTCTTCCCCCCCCATTCCTAACACTTCTGTGCCATCATTTATCTAAATATTATCTGCCTTTCATTTATTCAGTTATTTCACTCAGAAGTTAAAAAAAATTACTGTGTATTTAATACATACCAGAAGCTGTGTAAGGAGAGGGGAGTGAGCCACATCTGTAGCCTCCTGGATAGTATTCAGTATAGAGACAAAGACTATATTGTCTGAGACAAGGCGGTTTGGTGAGGGAAAATGGGAAAAGTGGAGTAGACAATTCTCCCACTTTAGAGAAGAGGTGGCTTTTGAGTTGAGTCTTAAAATATGGGTTGATATTCCCCTGCGGAGCAAGGAATATATTTAAAACAAAGGATATTTACTTGAAGCATGAGTTAGTGTGGAAAGAATGTTGGCAGTATTTTGCATATAGCTATGATCAAACAGAAATATTTTCAAGGAACAGGATAAAAATGTTCTCAAAAAATTATTTTAAAGGTAAAGCTTAGATATGCTGAACAAGTATTCGATTTAATAGGCCGATTCTACCTTTTCGTGTTTATCACTTAGTACCTTTCTCAGAAGAATATGTGAACATTTGATATATATGTGTATTAAATCTATTGATTATTTGATGAACCATATTTCAGATGCTTACTCAAATAAAATATTTCTAAATTTGACGTGATTGAACTGAGTAAAAGAGTCATGTTTGGTGAGTTAAAGTATTTTTGATTGAACTTAGAAACTGGTTCCTACCAGCTGACTTACTTACCATAGTGAAGGAAATATTTCCTATTTTAAAATTAACATACACCTATTCAGTCAAACATGGTCATTAAAATTATATCACATCAAAAAAAAAGGCATAATTTATAGTAAAGCAATAGCTGGAGCTTCTTTAGAGTGTTGAAGGGATGTAAGCTGGTAAAAGGAATAAAGTATTGTCCCTCAAGTGACTGAATATTTAACTGCCTGCTCAATTTAATCAGGAATCACACAGGGTTGGAAAAGTTGCCTGGGTAGGAACTGACAAGAGTATGCTTCTACATATGTAAAGTTTACTGCACAGGCTGAGGAAACGCAGGAATTGTTCAGCTGCTTGCAAATATATCTAGTTCTGAAAACGGGAATGTGTTTCTAAGGTAAAAGTTTTTTAGACCTGAGTCTTGTATGTGCACACATACACACGCACACGTATATATGTATGAATATCCTAAAATATGTAAAATGGTAGTTAATTTATTATTTCCTTAAATATGTTTACACCTAAGGCAGATATGAGATTATGATATTTTAATTCCTTAATATAAAAGTAAGTACATGTAACTCACATATTTATTTGTGTAATTTGAATGGTTCTTAAAAGATTAATAATGTAGGCACCATAGTTTGTCTTATAAGGATATGTTATTGTGATACATCCAAAACAACTTTATACAATCTGTACATATTGAGTGTTGTTATTTTTTTTTGTCCTGTGAAAGTAATACTGAAGACAAGCCCAGGAAACAAAATCAGTCTACTTTTTAAAAATTTACTTTTATTATTTTTTAATTTTAATTCCAGTACAATTAGCATAGAGCATTATATTAGTTTCAGGCGTACAATATAGTAATTTGGTAATTTTATACATTGGTCCGTGCTCATCACTGTAAGTATACCCTTCGTCCCCTTCACCTAGCTCACCTACTTTCTTTTTATTTGTGAGTCTGACATAAGTAGAACTGTCTTACCAAACAAAAACACAGGAAAATAACTGCAAGATTATATAAGGTAACAAGTGTACATTAATATGTTAGTGATGGAAAAGGGCAAATTCTTGTATGGTTATCATAATGTAAGATCAGAGATAAAGGCGATTTTGACTGGAGATTCAGGTTTAATAGGGACCCCTACTGTTTCATTTATCTGGGGAGCCAGGACTGACTAGATTTATTTTTGGCTTATCTCAGAGTTCCATTGTGGTTTTTTGTCTTGCTTTGTTTTCTTGTTGCTTGACTTGGAAGGTAATCTACATTACCTTCCAAGGTGTCAGGGGGTAAAATATCAGTTTTGCTTCCACAGCATCCAAAGCACCTACATGCTTTCTTGGAATGCGTAGCTTTATGATTTAAAAGGAAAATCACCTTCTGTCTCAAAAGACTGAATAACCATGTCAAGTCCAGCCTAGCTTTTCCAATGATGTTGTATTCTCTGGACCTACCGCCTCCCTGTGTTTCTGGTTGTTAATACAGCTGAACTGTTCATCCTCAGATGGGCAGACAACATGGTATGTTGCTCTCCTAGAGTCACGCTAAGCTTTAAAGGAATTTTAATTTAACACTAATGAGCGCATACATGGGAGGTTTTCAAGTCAGTCTATACTGATTTTTTTTTCCCCCTGAGTTTCTGAAAGCTTATTTATCTCTCAACATGATGAACATATTCCACTTGACCTTCTATTAGAGTAGCCTCTAATCCAGTCTTAGGGATCATCTAATAAAATGAGTTGTTGTCTGTCATTTTTTTCTAGATAATAATATTTGAATATTTTTATTTATTTTTTATGTTTTAAAGAATTGAGGAGAAAAGGCATAGCTCATGGAAGAGAAGAATTCCAAAGCTCAGACTACCCTTAGGGAAGCTGAAGTCAGTAGCTTTTATAACTGAAAAGAAACACGCAGCAGGATTCCATTCTATTAGAACACTTCAGAAAAGAATCACAGTTAGGCTATTTCCCTGCTCTGAATTGCAATGTAGGAAACTTTATGAAAATGACAATTGGTTCTATAATTTTTATGTTTCCCTTTATCTCTGTTCTTGCCCCTCCAAATTTATCCCTTATTCCTTGTTTCACATATAAATACTCATAGCTTTAAAGCTTTAGGGAAATGTGTTGTGCTTTATTTTTCAGTTTAATGAATTATATATGATTTTTTTTGCATTAAAGATTTTTTTCAATGAGTTATTTTATCATAGCAAGTCATTATTTAGGAACTTTTTTGTTTCTTTTTCCTTAGGTCTTTTTTCCCAAGTAACATTCATTTCAAAATCTCTTTTGTTACAGTATTGCTATGTAATTTGATTTCTATGTCAATGGTAAAAGCATATTCATTAGATGTTTTGCTTACTAATTTTTTCTTTCCACTCAATATTTTTTAAAGTCCTATTTCCAAAATCAATGTACTTAAAATTAGTAAAGGATTAAGTAATCTTTTATCCTTGTTTTATAATGAAAATTTAACCACTTGAATTTACAATAAAAATATTAAATTTGGGGGCGCCTGGGTGGCTCAGTGGGTTAAGCCGCTGCCTTCGGCTCAGGTCGTGATCTCGGGGTCCTGGGATCGAGTCCCACATCGGGCTCTCTGCTCGGCAGGAAGCCTGCTTCCCTCTCTCTCTCTGCCTGCCTCTCCGTCTACTTGTGATCTCTCTCTGTCAAATAAATAAATAACATTTAAAAAAAAAAATATTAACTTTGGAGAGAAGTGAGCATGTTTAACTTTCAATTTCAATTAAATGTTAGATTATTAGTGTATTATGAACAGCTACAATTTTACATAATTATAATGTACTTATTTTTCCTTTTTTAAATATAAATGCAAATACTATTCTTTATTCTTCAATATGCGTTCTTTCTAGGTAGAGATTATGAATCAGGAATAAAACAAATGCATAGAATTCAACATGTCAACCTTTAAAATATACCTTTATTTATATTTGAGTCCATGATATAATGAAAAGAAACTTTTATCGTTAGGCAGAATGGCATAATGAAATTATGAATTATCTTATAGTTGCTAAACAACCACTATTTGGAAAATTCTTCATTCATATATGAAACTTTAGAGAAGTTTTCGTATGTGAAAACATAATATACCAAATCAAAATACAGACTATTTTCCTGTCAAAAATAAGCGTGCATGTTTTCATGTGCATGTGTGCATTTTAATTATATGTAACTTTATACAGAATACCTAACAGAGAGAGATAGAGATAGAGACAGCTTGTTCTTTTGCTAAGATCAAAAACGTCACACTGGCTTTCCATGCAAGTAGATTCCTGATCCTCACAAGTTGGACTGGTTTCTGTTAGTATAATTTAACTAGAAATTTATTACTTCATTTTTTTCATTTATTTAGTAGACAAAAATTCATGGGTACTTACTATGTACCAGGCACTATTCTAGGGATAGGGTATAGAATAGGGACAAAGCAATTTAACTCACTTCACTGAAGCTTGCTTGCGTCGTGGTGGGTACATAGATGATAAGACATGACAAATAAGTCACATGTGGAGTATAGTTATTGCAGTAAGAGCTAAGGCAAAAATAAAACAGAGAAAAGATGGGAGTTGGAAGTTATATAGGGTGGCCTTTGAAAATAGGCATAAGGATATCTGAGGAAAGAATATTTTCACAAGTGGTAAGATGGAAAGAGCGGGTCTTATTTTTGAGAAATAGTAAAGGGGCTGGTGTGATTTAAGCAGGGGGAAATAGTGGGCTAGTTATTTATTTATTCTCAACTTGTTTGGAAAAAATCTGGATGACTGCTGCCAAGTTCCATCTTTGTCCTAACATGATCTGGAGATAAGATATTCTGATTTAAAAATAGAGGGTCCACCCGAAACCTAGGTGGAGGTGTGAATGCTGTGATCCACTGACTATGCCATTTTTGTTTTGTCTTTTTTTGCTTTTTGTTTTGGTTGATATCCATTTTATAACGCCATTTTAAACCATGTTCTGAATTAAATATGTTCAATTCAATTAATTCAATTAATACTACAGACCATTTTATTTTAAAGATTCATGTTTATTTATTTGAGAGAGAGAGAGAGAGTGAGTGAGTAGGAGGGAGAGGGAGTGGGAGAGAGAATCTGAAGCAGAATCTGCACTGAGCACAGAGCCCAAGGTGGGGCTCAATTCCATGACCATGAGATTACGACCTGAGCTAAAACCAAGAGTCAGAAGCTTAACTGACTGAGCCACCCAGGTGCCCCCAGACCATGTTCTATACACAAAACAAATGGTTACTACGTCAAAATTTGGATAGACATTATCAACCCTCAACACTGCTTTCTGAGTGAACGGTGTTGATGGATTATCAGAAAATTTCAACAGATGAAATAGCAGAGGGGAAATTGCTAGCTGGAGTAAGAATGTTCTGGTGCCACAGTGTTTAGGGATGTGTTGTTATACAAACCATTGAATTCTACAATAAATCTTGAGGAATGATTAGTATTAGCATGGAGAAAAACATAAAGGACACAAAATGGCTAAGGAATAGTATAGAAAGAAGAGCTATAATGGGATGGGGTAGGGCACCTCAAAGCAATGGTGAAAACATCAGAGTGGCTGGTAGACAGAGCTCCAAGGAGAAAGTGGAGAGAGCTTGGAGATGTAGTCCAGAGCCAGTCCATGCACGATCTGCAGGCCTGTGAAGGACTGGTGTTTCAATAATTAGAAGCCAATGAAAGATTATAAGTAGAGGAAGAATGTGAGATTTGTATTTTGAAAAGATGTAAGTTTGTATTTTGCAAAATGTTCTTATTTTCAGTAGGTCACAAGGTATGGGAAGGAGAATTATATATACAGTATTCTTTTGCAAGACACAATAACAATCTCTAGGGCACAGATAAAAACAGTACAACTAGGAATGTTCAAATGCCATGAATTAAATGTCCCACTCAATTTTCCATTTACATTTAGTTTTCATTGTACAACTGCTATACTCCATTCCTACTACTTTGTGAAGTCTTTGAAATGGGTCTTTGATCCAGTAGCAAAAAAATGACTATTTATAAATACAAAATTAAGCCAAAGTGCTGGAAAATTTTTGAAATACTCCATCAAGAAGAATTGATTTAAAGATAAATTGAATCAGAAGAATAATGATATTGTTGACTTTCTACTTTCTGCCCCCATGGAGGTATAGGGATTAGTTAGCACAAGTTTTTCTATGATTAATGAGGCTATTGGAAAGGTTCTTTCAAGATCTTATATTTGCATTGAGGTAATTTTAAATATTAATTTTGTTATTCTCATTTTTTCAATTAAATATTTTATTTTATTTTACATAGACCTTTCAACATATATGGAAATATCCCTAAAAGCAAGAGGGATGTAATCATTATTGGCTTAATTTCAAAGCTAGTTTGTGAACAGTCTCCATCACTCTCAGCAAATTATAGAAATCATAGCCAAACTCATAGAAAAAAAAAATGATTTGTTGAAATTCCAAAACCCAGCTGTCAGATTTATCTGACTTCACAGTCAGCTCTATAGCTAGCCTTTATTTCATTCAAATGTGTTTTATAGGACATTTTATAGATGACACTATCTTATCTTAACACTATTGACATTTTCAAATGGCTTATTGCTTGCTGTGGAAGACTGACCTACCCACTGTAGAATGTGTAGCAGAATCCCTAACCTTTACCCACTGGATGCCAGTAACATCCCCTCCCCAAGTTGTGACAATCAAAAACATTTGCAAATATGGCCAAATGTGCCCTCAGAAACAAACTCATCTCTGGTTGAGAACCATTGCAAATAATTCTGAGTTTGGCTTTCTAGAGGTACACATCTGAGATCTTCTTGGCTGAATCATGGTCAGTCTTATTAATAGCAGAGCATCGTATCAATCCTTTATGAAGAAATAATATATTTGAGCCTATGCAGGGACACCAAAAAAAAAAAAAAAAAGAAAAAAAGGTAGGAAGAAAGAAAATATAACACAGATCCATAAAAAAGATATTTATAAGTGGATTGTAAATTCAGAGTTTAATGAAATAAAGAGAAGCAAAGTAGGCAGATTGTTTAAGAGTACCATTGGTAGGTGTGAGTGGGGTCAATTAAAACTGTGTGGGCTGAATATGCAATTTCATGTGCCTAATGATTTCTGAAAATCATTTGCTGTGATGCATTAAGCTAGCCAATTTAAAGAGTGATTGACCAAAGGAAAGAAATTGCAAAGCCAATAAAATTGATTACAAATTTGGGAAAAATTGAGCACCAATCTTAGAAAAGCTGTTTATGTGTTACATCCATAAGAAATACTCATTATGAAGACAAATTCACTGAATACTATTAATTGTAAATTAAGAGTATAATATATGTGCCTACAGAAATGGATAACTTAACACTGATAGGCTATTTTGGTGCATGACTGACTGAACATTGATTTCAACGAAAAATTGGAGCTGCAAATAAGAAAGAAGCTTGTAGATAGTGGGTTCCACTTAATGGGAAATAGTGCAAAATCAAGCTGCAGGTTAGCAGTTGGTCATTCCTGAAACACTTTATAATGTGACAATGGTATTGTATAAATTCAAACAAATATAAATCATTGTCTTAAGAGTCTTAAGGGATCTGGCACAATCTCTCCACCAGGACATCTTCCTTTACAGCCTCATTACACTTGCCAGTGATTCATGGGTGTTAGGCTTGACTGAGAAGGGTGGAAGGGGCTGAGGAACTCAGTCTGCTACATTTCAACCATGCAAATGAGCATATTTCCCTGGGACTAAAAGGCAGCATTTCTAAAAGAAATGGATTAATCTCTGTCTATTCTTATTATCCCTTTGTTGAGATTCTCAGAGTAATACAAGCCCATGGAAAAGCATTCTCAGTATGGCATTGTATTGCATCTTTAAAGCTAGACAGAGCAATTTTATCAAAAAGTACTCTGATGTGGGACAAGCAGAGTGATAACCAGGGGCTGGGGCACTGTGCTTCAATGTAAATGAATTAAGGGCTAAGCATATTGGAAATCGGATATGCTAAGATGTGTTCTAGAGCAGTCTCTGGCCCAATTATGAGTCAGTGAATGGAATTCTTCCTAATGAGATAGTGTGGGGTCCAGGATACTCCTGACATAATCCTGACAACAAAGCCCTCTTTTCTCAGATCAGAACACCACTTCTTCTTCTGACTCTCTTTATTCCAGGCCACTGTGGTCATGGATTTTTAATGGGGGAAGAGGGAGACTAATATTCTCTTAACTTCATTAATAGACAGTAAGCAAACTCAGAGAACAATACCTTATTGGGGTCTTTAGATTTGTCCATTGTGCCTGGCATATTGAAAGTGAGGCAAAAATGCGATCCCAAGTCTGTGGAAAAAAAAAAAAATTCCTTTTAAAATTAAACTAAGTTGCTATATTTAAGCGTAAATAATATTCTCTCTGGAAGATTATCAAAGCCTATTTAGAGGATCATATCAGCAACTCTCCAGTAAAACATTTAAACTCAGTTTTCCAATATTGCCATTGTATCCAAGGCTACAATAATATAATTGTCATTGTGTATACAAAGTTAAAATTAAAAAGTAAATATATACATAAAAAGATAAAAACAAAAAATTTCTTTTTGAAAATATTAAGTAGAATTTCTCTCCATTTCAGATATTAAAGATATTAAAGATTATTATTAAAGATAGCATAAAGAATAAGAGAACATAAAAACCTTGATGTATTTCTGACAAAGCTTAGGAATTTAAATCCTAATGACCCATCTGCTATCTTTACCTAATAAAAGAGCAAGTCAAGTGTAAAATAAATTTAAAAATATATGACCCATCTATTATATTAAAAGATAGTATCTTTGACAATATCAACATTCAAAACATAGCTGTGAACGTAAAACTAAGCAAAATCACAAAAGCTGACTTCCATAAATCAAGTTTACTTCTCAGGTCAGACCTATTTGTGGTCTTTGGATTCATGTATTCGACTGCTGGTTGGCCATCACAACTTCCATAGCTAAGGGACAGTTGGAATTTAATATAATAAAAATTGAATTAACCATATTTTCTTCTAAACTGGCCTCTCCTTGAATATTTAACTTTTGGTACAATCATTTAGAGTAGGCTAAATCTGTTTTACCTTCTCTCCCAATCCAATTAATCCAATTAATCACACCTGTCACCACTGCCCTGCAGCAAGCCATCATTGCATTTCATTGGAGCACTACAAGAGTATCGAGTACTAAATGGTCTTCCCAACTCTGGACTTGTTCTCTGTTGTAGATCTACCGAGCCATTTCTTTGCTTCAGTGACAGCCTATGGCCACAGAAAACCACCCGCAGTACCTCATCCTGAGTGTACAATTTCTCACTCATTGCCTTTGCTCATGCTGCCACCTACAGTTTTACCCTTCACTCCTCCCAAAACACTCCTTGTTTAGGCTTAAGAAAAAACTTGTGTCATAGCCATCTTTTATTCCAAGGGACTAGCGTAGTTCCTGGTCTGTAGCAAGTACTGAATGGTTATTGAATGGATTTTCTGATCCGTAATTGCCAAGCATAATGATGGTCCTGACATTCTGAAAATACCACTTGCAGCTAGAGCAAAGAATCTCCGATTAGAATAGTTCCCCAGAATAAAAGCTTTTTTGCTCCATCACCCGAGTCCAGCATGAGCATTGTGTGTCAGAGGGTGGCTTTCCATCACCCAGGATCCAGCTTCTTTCCAGCTTGCTGGTGCCTCATTGCACAAGGCCTTGGAATCTGTTTCTAGTCAGCAGAAAGGATGTAAAAAGATCAAGGGTGGAAGACCTATTCTTAAAAAATCCCCATCAGTTATAAGGCCATGTCTGGATGTAAATGAGACAAGGAGCTATAGTCACTGTCTGGGAAGCTATTTCTGCCAAAACTCTTCCCTATAAATATTTGAGGGCTAGCTAGCCATTTCTACCACATGACTTTAGAAAGTGAGAACATATGTATTGTGTTTTAAAGGGAAGTACCTTTTTTTTTTTTCCTCCCCCTGAAGGTATTGGTAAAAAGAGTGGATTTCAGTTATCAGGAAAAGGGCCCTTAGGTATAATTTTTTATTAACAACAATTCTGAATGGGATTTGAGGTAGCATCAGCCTTGGGAATGCTTTTCAAGAACAATTAAGCTCCTACAATTTTTGTTTGGACCTCCAGCAAATGATAGGGCCTGCCCAATGAGATTAGGCATATGGAATAGCTCAGATCTCCCTGCAGTAATTATATCTCACAGTCTTAAAGACAGATGTTTTCCAGTACAGGGTATCTGCATGTTTGCTGAAGCAGGTGGAGCATCTCCACACAGTTCTACTTTTCAGATACTACCATTCAGAATAAAAGAGGATGTCTCCTACCTTTCAAGATAGACCCCAAATTTCACTTATCAAAAACTTTCTTTTTGAAGAAATTGCTAGATTTCTTCATATGAATATCAAATAACTGTATCTGCAATTGCCCACACTCCCCCATTTGATATATGTGAAGTTAAATGGAAAATTTGTCCAATAGAGATAGGCAGGTGCTATATAAACACATCTGTAGGTCATTTAGAAATTACTATCATCACTCTTTCCATTAAAGTGACATGCATATATTTAGAAACTACTTTTCAAAAACCTAATGAAAGACTGTCCTTGATAACTTCTCTGTATGTTCACCTATAAATCAGTATTAAAATCCTTTACATAATGAAATGCACATTCTTAGGGAGGAAAAAAAAGGAAGTTTCAATTCTCCCGTTTTTTTTTTTTTTTAAGTGTGAACTGGAAAATTAACCTGTTTGTTTACATCATTTATATACTCGTTGTCATTGTATGTGTGTGAAGGTACTTCATATTTTAGAGTTTTATACAGTTATGAATTGTCTAGTATCTTATTTTCACTAACATTGAGATGATTGTTTTACAGGGTAGAAATAAATATGTAGTTAAGGGCATATCAAAATTCATACACTTGTATCTATAAGGAGTGTAAGTTTTTCATGTGAAGATTCTCTAGAAATCTCTGTTGAGTTCATTGTATACTTCCAGTAAATCATTTATGCTGACATGGTGTCACAGATAAAGTCTAAATTTGTATCTGAGAGTTATAATGGCTGTTTTCTGCCTGAGTACTCAAAGTCTTGCCAAGGCCCATGTTTTGTCCTGCATTCACGGAATCCCATGGCTAAATGGCACTGCACAGGATGTAGACAAAAACTTGTTAAATGAATAATGGGTTTCTGTGATCATCTCACACACAATTTCCAAATTTAATCCTCCTTGTATAGAGTTTTATGTAAGGTCATTTCATAGTGTGTGTATATTGAGAAAGATAGCTAACATGCATAATTTACTGGAATAGACATCTGTTAGAGGTAAACCAGTGAGGTCATTTTTATATTGAAATCTGTGAGAAAGCTGATGGAAACAAAATATAATGCAAATGGAATATTAACTTCTGATTAAAACACCTGTGGATTCAACTGATAACATTTGATGTTGAACAGCAATGGAATTAAAGTCCCCAAACACCAAGCTCCTTTGTGTAGCCAATGCTAACAACTCAGGAGTCTCATTTGAAAACCCGTAGTCTTTACACAAAGCATGCACATCCCAACATATGGTTTTCTATTTTTTTTCAGGTAAAGGACTGTGATACTTTGATTCCCTATTTTTATATGGATAGTTGAAGCATTTGAAAGAGGCCTTACATATGTGTCTTTGGTTATTTTCATTCTGCACTGCCTGAGTGATTATAATATGAACTAGTAAGTAATGTGAGAAAATGGTAAAGGGTACTTGTGGGTTAACTACAAACACTCCATCAAGGGGCGCCTGGGTGGCTCAGCTGGTTAGGCATCCTTCCAACTCTTAACTTTGGCTCAGATTATAACCCCATGGTCCTGGGGTAGAGCCCGGTGTCCAGCTCTGCGCTCAACATGGAGTCTGCTTGTCCCTCTCCCCACATTCCCATCTCTAAATTAAATAAATAAAATCTTTAAAAAAAAAAATGAGGGGCATCTGGGTGGTTCAGTCAGTTCAGTGTCTGCCGTGGGCTCGGGTCATGATCCTAGGATCCTGGGATCGAGTCCCGCATGGGTCTCCTTGCTCAGTGGGGAGCCTGCTTCTCCCTCCCCCTGCTGCCCCCTGTGCTTGTGTAAGGCTTTATTAAAAGTAATAGCTTTTTTTTTCCAGAGGAAAAATATGTCTCATTAGAAAGGTATTACTGTTTCATGACTAAATGGATGGATTTTAAATAATATATAATCCATAGAAGGCACTCCACTATATCAACTCTTCTTTCTATAGCAAGATTGTTTTTAGCAATTAAATCTAGCAGTGCCTGTATTAAAAATCATTACAGGACCATGACAAAAATGTGTGCTTATTTCTCACTTTTAGTTTATTTTAAAAATCACACTAGTTTTATTTGAAGGTGAAAGCACAAACTGTATTTTCAAGATGTGTTTTTCCTCTGTGGAATTATGTCATGGGGAAACACTATGGATATCCATCAAAGTGAAACCTACAAGAACATAAGAGCTCGTTATTAATGAACATTGTTTGTAACCTTCAGATGGCTTCAGCATTTCTGTCACAAAATGGCAAGCAGAATGAGAGATTAAAGCACATCATACCCTCGAAATTAACATCACTACATGAATTATGGCTTTTATATAAATTTAAAAGGTTCTATTTTTTGTTTTAAAACAATGAATTATTACAGCCTCCAATCTTTGTAATAAAATGTTACAGCAAGTTCAAGTTCAGTTAGGTCAATGCTCGCTTCAGGTTAACATTATTGATTGAAACTTGCTAAAAGATCTTGGCAGATACAATGCAATAACTTCAGTCAGGAAACTAAGCCAAGCAACATACCCTTCTCGTTCTGATGCTTGTTCTGGATTGTATGCTTGTTCCTGCTACGAAAACCTCGAAGAATGGAAAGAGAATTAAGTGTAGGACTTTAAAACACTGGTAAATGGCAGAATGCCATTCTTCACATACCACTGAAAACTTTGGTAGCACATTTGTATTTAGATCTTTCTTTTATATTTTTAAGAGATAGTTTTGATAAGTGAATATTTCATTCTTATCCATATCCTAAAAATACTGAAATTTTAAAATGTGTAGTATTGTGATGGTTTTCAGATAATATACAATTTATATTTATCATATATGTGAATATGTATTCAGATTATTTATATATGATGTATAAAATATATATCATATATACTTAGTACTAAGCATACTTTGTGAATCAAGAATTAGGAGGGCTCTTTTTTTTTTCTTTCTTTCAAGATTATTCCCTCTTTTAAGCAAGGTTGATAAGGTGATGATAAGTGTTGGAACGAAGGCTGCAATCTGCTATAATGGGAGAAGGCTTTTCTCTTTGCTACCCTGACTGATACCATTAATGTGTGCATCTATGACCTTGACAATTTTCAACAAATGTATTTGAAGTAAAGAGAACTATACTTCAGGCAAAATATCATAGCAATCAAAACCTTTGGTGGTTAAATTGACTAAAAATATTGGCCTATTATTCAATTTATTTCATTTCTGTTAGTAATAGCCTTGGTTGACAGAGAGATTACTGGGTGCTTTCACTGAAATTTATGAACAGAATTCAAGTGTAAAGAAAGTAATCCACTACTGATTTTCTGAGGGACATATCACTAAAATGATATTCCTTTGTACTGTTTACTAGTTGTTTACTTACGGAATAGTAAGTTACAGTGACGATATTTGAAAATATGTAAGTGGAAAATTCTTCTAACAGATGAAACAATTAGTACTCAGGTCAAGCACACGTGTAGACCTGATTATCCACTAAAATGGGTAAACTCACATTTAAAAATTTAAATAGCACTATTTGAACTTTTTCCTCTGTGAGCAGCTCTCAGGAAGATGAACATTCCTATAATTGAAATGATCATGTGCATTCTGACCCTAATTGGGTAAGTTTAATATTAGGTGCACACGAAGCAATCATGGAAGCAATTATGGGCACTTGTCCTGGGGCTGCCATAGCCCAGGTGCTGCTGCCTGATTGTCATTTGGTAATTACCTCAGTACTTCCCAACTACTCCTTAGCATCAGTTAAATGATGCAACATACTTCAAGTAAGTGAAGTCTCCTTGGAAGTACAAGTAAATACTTAATTATTTAGTTTGCAGCTTCATATAGGGTCTGTCTGTTCCCCTGGAATGTGTAGATGTATAATGAAACTTGTCTTCTGAAGAGACTTGCAGGGAAGTCAAATTGGAGTTGAGATCTTTGCAGTTAGCCCCACAGTTCCTTTTGAGATATGGAAAATACCTTAAATAATAGTGATGATAGAGGCACTGCCAACTTTAGGATTTTTTTCAAGTCTTTGAAGTCTGACTTTGCACAACAGATTGTAAATCTCTGGCCCATTACACACCTGCGGAGATTTTGGTGTTTTATTTCTCTTGGGTGAAACTGCAGAAGCCCAAACCATGTTAATCACTGTCAGAACCAGTTGTATAAAATGCCAAAATGCAGTGAACCAAGTGTTTTATAATAAATATGACAATGCAGTCAGAATGTTGTTTTGTTAGGCTTGTTATTTGTGGTAATTTTTCATTTATAATCTTTGAAAGGAGAAAGTTCTAAGGCTTTTATTAGAAAAATTTTAACCACAGGGGAGATGTCACCATATTATATAAATAAGACTCTAAGTACTTGTATAATAGCTAATTCAGACAAAAATAAATAAACTAATTTAATAGTAGCATTTGCTTTAAATGCTTTAAAAATGCTGGTTTTAAAAAAAAACCTTCAATATCAAATACCAACACTAGAATTGTATCTTTCACTCTGTGAATGGCATATAATTCTTAGAAGAATTAATATTCTCACTGTATTATTTCATATCAATCCTTTATTTTACTATCTTTTTATTTATAACCAAAATTTAAATTTTTGCCAATTAACAGATATAATGATTGGAATATGGGGAATAATAATTTTAATCTTCTACCAGTGCTTTTATTTGAAATAGATATTGGATTAACTAGAATTAAAATTATTATAGCTAGTTTAGCTATGTCACTGGCTTTTCCTTTCATAGTATTCTGACATCCACGTTCAACTTATTTCTCAAAGGAAACATTTTGTGACAAAGAGAAATATGTATATTTCTTTGTGACAAAAAGAAATATATCATAATATATCATAAATTGATATGTCCCGTTAATGATGGATGATTTTGATACATGATATCAAATTATGTTATATCCATATATTTTAAAAATCATGCACCCTCTGATGAAATACATTTAATAACATGTTAATTTTAGGGCGGGTTTTTCGATTGAATAAGCACTTATAGAAATTTAAAATACTTGAAATGTACTTGCACATTTGTTTCTTGCTAACCAACACAGAAGCAAAATGTCTTCTGTTATTACTTCAGTTCCATAAATATTTATTTTGCACCTATCAGACACTAGAGTAACATACAGGAAGTATGCAAAAGAAATAGAATGTATTCTCCTGGGCTACAGAATTTTATTTAGAAATAAATAATCCCAAGCCTGGATGAAGCACCCTTACTATGTGCTTCCACAGTTTTAAGATACTATTTTGTGATTGCCTGTTTGTTGCTTGGAGACTTAAATCAAAACCATAAGGTCCTTGGGTATTGACCATGTTTGGTTTTGTTTTTTTGTTTGTTTGCTTTTAAAGATTTTATTTATTTGAGAGAGTGAGAGAGTGAGCACAAGCAGGAGGAGTGACAGAGGGAGAGGGAAAAGTAGACTCCCCTCAGAGCAGGGAGCCCAATGCAGGGCTCAGTCCCAGGACCCTGGGGTCATGACCCAAGTCAAAGGCAGATGTCCAACTGACTAAACTACCCAGGCAACAAGTATATTCACAATTACATCATTAGCTTGCAGGATACTCCCTGGCACATAATAAGGAGTCAATACATTTGACTTTCCCGAGAGGGTTAAATTCTTTGTTGCTGTAAGAATTAGAGAAATGTTGACACGGTAGGGAGTGCTTTCATACTGCCTATATTTCTGGAGTACTTTCATACTATACATATATTTCTAAGGTCAACATTATGTATATATGCTATGCTGCTCAGCCTATTTTCAGCCCTGTGACTTGGACTGAAAAGGAGTAAGACTAAAATGAGTGTAGTGATATACCAATCTTTGTTCACTCACTGTCATATCCTTAAGTTCCTACTACATGCATGTGACTACCACATAATTACACAGGATACATTTGAGAATCAGGAATCTGCAGTTAGAAATTACCCAAAATTGATAACATGACCTTCTCAAAAGTGTGGTGAGAGGTGGAATCCTGTGTTCTCCTCATCCATATCTTGGGGGATGTGTAGGCTACAACACTGAAGAAATAATTGAACAAAAAAAGCACTAATGAATTATCCACAAAAATTAATTTGGGTACCTTTTTATGGCCTCATAGCACAGATGTCTTTTTAATAATTTTAGCAATTACTAAAGCTATTATCACTTGAGTTTTGTGTATGACTAGAGGTCTTGAATACTTATAACTTTTCAGTTTCAAGGCTCTGGGTTATACATCACTAACTATTGTTCACTGGTGATAGAGAAGTATTGTGTCCTTCACAGACCACTAGCTTCTGACGATCTAATTTCATCTTCAACAATAGTTACAAGGAAGAGCAAAAAATACAGTGTTGAAAGTGGTGTTTTAGCTATTGTACATGCAAATGATTAGAGGGGAGTGGGCTAACACTATTGTGTGGCTCAACATTATTTCTAGATATTTCCCTGCAGCCAATTCTTAATTTTCCATGCTAATAGAGTAAATAGTATCAAACAGGGGAGATCTATAGATGAGATTCATATACATACCCGAAAGAAACATTTTAGCTAGCAAGGTAATATCTATATTTATTTGCTCTTTACCCACATATTTTATATGCATATGCCTATCTATTCTAGAAATATCAATTAAAAATAAATATCTACATGGCTCATTTTTTACAACCAAACATACTTTATCCTGACAGAAAAGAGAATACATCTCTAATGATTTTTATGGAGAGTTTAGATATATACAGATGACTATGGAAGAAAATGTCATCATTCACCATTATTTCCCTATTTAAAGATCCCTCATTGTACCTTAACTGTATCTCAGTTGCCCAGTTTATTGGTTGAGATTGTAATACAATATCTGTACCAGACCAGTCTCTAACCCCTTCAGGAAAAAAGGACAGAGCAAAAAGCAATAGACTGTCTTAATTTGTCCTGGAAATAATAAAATCGAATTTTTTTTTTTTTTAAGATTTTTATTTTATTTGACAGACAGAGATCACAAGTAGGCAGAGAGGCAGGCAGAGAGAGAGAGGAGGGAAGCAGGCTCCCCACTGAGCAGAGAGCCCGATGCGGGGCTCGATCCCAGGACCCTGGGATCATGACCTGAGCCGAAGGCAGAGGCTTTAATCCACTGAGCCACCCAGGCGCCCCTAAAATCGAATATTTTAAAAAATCGGGACACCTGGGTAGCTCAGTGGGTTAAGCTTCTGCCTTTGGCTCAAGTCATGATCTCAGGGTCCTGAGATCAGGCTTGCTCAGCAGGAAGACTGCTTCTCCCTCTGCCTACTGCTTACTCTACTTGTGCTCATTCTATTTCTATCTGACAAATAAATAAAATAAAATAAATTAATATTCCAAACAGTTGTGATTTCTCTTTTCATACATCCTTCTCCTTTTGAATAATTTTTGATAATTAATTTTTTAAAGATTTATGTATTTGGGGGTGGTGAGAAAGAGCATGTGCTTGAGTGGGGGGAGGGGCAGAGGGAGACACTCTCAAGCAGACTCCCTGCTGAGCAGGGAAACTTACTCATGGCTCCATCTCAGGACCCTGAGATCATGACCTGAGCCAAAATCAACACTTGGATGTTCAGCCGACTGAGCCACCCAAATGTCCCGAAAATGAACTTTTTTAAGACTGAAAATGTTGCTGAAGAAAAACAGAAGTTTTAAATGATGTCAATTATAAATAAAATGCCAACTTATTATACTAAAATCTTGAATGCAAATATGTAAATAAGGATAAGATACTTAAAGATTAATAATGGAGAATTGGACCAAAGATTAATTATGGGGAATTATAATTAAATATTACATAGATTTAAGTATTATATATAAATATAATAGATACATATACATAGAACACATATGTTATGATACATATAACATATATTATATATATTACAGACACATAATAATTCTTCATCATTAACCTTTAAGAATCTTACATATATAAATATATGTGTGGTATATATAACATACAAGGTACATATGTAGACCTTTTCACAAAATAATTACATTCTATAGACTCAATTTTTTGTTTTTCTACACTAATCTGTGAGGTTGTGAAATGACAATATTTTAAGGATGTAGTGAAAAGTGCTTGGACAAATCATTGTCTATATCACATCAGTCTTTGACAAAGTCCCTCAAATGTTCCTGTGTTATAGAAAAAGAGTTCCATACAGAACTCCTAAAGGAAATCACTATTGGAACTCTGAAATGTTTAACAAAAGCCATCAATTTTAAATGATGCAAGATAGATTTTGACATTATATACTTCATGCATTGAAAGAAGTCTCTTATTTAAAGAAATAGCAAAATTAAAAAAAATAAAATTAAGAGATTATTAAGAGACATTGTGTTCTTGTTTATAAAGAATTCCAAAAACTAAAATGTTTAGGAGAAAATGATATATAAAGTTCCATAATGTTAGTAGCTGTATATGCAGAGTTATACCTACATTTATCAAAATGTATGGATTTTGTTTTTATATTCTTTATAGCTACCCACCCTCAATTTCTAAAGATCACTAGAGAAAAATTTAATTGGATAGAGGGAAAATAAATTGAGTAGGATTTTATCATACAGAGATCTTGGCTCACATTTAAGATGCTCAAATATTTTTGAGTCTAAAGCTTGCAATTTTCTTGTAGTGGCTAAATATCCATTTCTAGCTCAGTAGTTCCATATTGTTATTTTCCATATTTTTGATGGTTCTTCAGGTAAAAATATGATATGGTGATTCATTTATTTAATCAACATTATCTGAAGACATTGTTATGAGTCAAATTAAGATGGCTAACTATGTCCTTTAATAAATACTCTCTAATCCCCTAAACAGTGCTTCAGATATATTATTCATATTCTCAAGGTGAAGAAATTCAAGTTCAGAGAAGCTAAGTGCTGTGCCAAATTTATACCACTAATTAGTCATCTAGCTGGGATTTGAAGCCAAATCTAATTGCGGTTAAAGTTCTTTCCACTGTACAACTTCATTTTTCTTCTAATCTCTTGTTCTCTTCTTTCCCAATAAAGACAAATTCATTGTCTTCTGTGTTCCCATAAAGGAAATGAAAGAATGATTTTTTAAATGATGTAAGATAAAAATAAAAAGTGAAAAAAAAGAAAAATAAATAAAAGAAAATTAATATATTTATATATATCTTTTTATTATATAAGCTCTATGCCCAGCATGGGGCTTGAACTCATGATCCTAAGATCAAGGATCACATGCTCTATGACTGAGCCAGCCAGATGCCCCAAGAAATACATTTTGAATCAGGATCGATTCAACTGATTCCATGTCTAATAAGAATAAATATACAATATGCTCTTTCTCTTCTCAATTTATATAAATAATATATTTATTTATATAAATTATAAAATTATAAAAGACCAGGTTCCCAACTCCTTTTTTCTGATAATTCAGCTTTATTAATTCCTCCCACTATAAACACTTCAGTACCATATTCCCTGGGTCATCATATGGTATTTTTGCACCAATGAATAAATGTGTCTCTGATTATTCTCATTATTTTATATGTTTCAATAATCACATTTGAAGTCATCTAAGTAAATTATAATAACTGATAATTACTGCACACCTATCATGATCAGTTTGTACACTAAACATTTGACATGCCTACGTAATGATTCTCAGAACAAATATATGAAATTGATACTATTATTAACACATTTTACAGGTAATAAAACTAATGGTTATCCAAGAATGCCCAAGCCCTTGGCATCCAGATCATCTACACATGATTTTTTTGTGTTTTAAATGTCCTTTTAATAGACATGTTCTGGTTTGTCATACATCTCCCCTAAACTACATGCATGTTACCTAACTGCTCTTGAGTTTTAATATAACATTACTAATTATATTCCAACAGATTTAGTAACCGAGGTAATAATGTGATATTTTTAATACATATTCACAGCAGGGACCATGAGATAAGGTTTTTGTATGATTAGTAGCACAGTTAACTAATTGGTTGATGAATTTGAACTACTTGAGCTATCATTTTATTAATCTCATTGGAAATGTAGCAGAGAAGAAAAAAATTAGAGTAAAACATGTTAGGAATATAATATAAAAAAAGGAAAACTGTAAAAAGAAAACTAAGCCTTTGACTATAATAGAAATCATTCAAAGAACCAGGAATTTAATATTCTTACTTACAAGGATGAAAAATAAGCTGAAGATCACACAAATTCTATAAATACATGTATTTAAGAAAAGTTTATATATGATGATTTACTCTTTATTTTGAACTTGTTAGTGTTTTTCTTAGTTTGATAATGGTGTGCCATCCTGATAAGTTTTAACATTGTTTGGGTATCTCTATATTAAATATCAAAATTAGTCACATGCTGTTTGAACTTAATAAGCAACATTATTAAATTTATTAAATATGAATATTTTGCCTTTCAGATAAAAATATAATTTTAAGGAAACCTCTGAATGTAAAAAAATGACACAAAGAAAATTTTTCAATGAACTAGAGGAAAAGTTTGTTTTCTGACATCACAGCATTTAAAATATTAATTTCTACTGAAGATTCCTTAGAGCAAATAAATATTTCATAGCATTAAAGCATTTGTTTTTATATTACAATCACCAGGTCTTTAAATAGAAAATGCTTCCGACATAGCAGAATCTGCCCCAGCTTTCATTTAATTTGCTCTTATTTTCTGTTGTTTCTTTCTACTACAATAAGAGCTTATAATAATGAACATGATATTTGGTTAATGAAGAATGCATTGCATATTTAGAGATCTACATATTTATGTGACCTTCTTTTGTTCATAAATGCTAATATTTTTTGCTTCTTTGTTGAGATTTTATTTTGTGTTTTGTGACAAACAAAAGTACGATTAGTGAAGCTGTAAAGTTCTCATGGTAGCTGCCTGTGTTCCCAAGATAGCAGCATTAGCGTCTACAGAAGCAGTTAATGCTGTTTATCATTAGTGACAGAGGCTGGGAAGGACCTTCTGTGGCTTTTATCTTTCACCTTGCCAACAGAAGTTGATGAGCTTTCTGATTTAAATTCATAGGTGATGCTCCAGGATTTATATGCACTTCACATGGACAAGCACACAGGTAAACCTATCCTGCTGATGGAGACTAATTAAAATCATCCTAACATTCTAATACCGGACATCCTTATGAAAACCATCACTTTATCCATATTTAATGCCAAAGTTGCCCAATGAGAACATGAAATATAAAAGAGTTTGTAGAGGAATTTTCTCATAAATATTTAAAGAGTTTATTGCCTTATGAGTGACTTTTTTGGTTTGGTTTGGTTTTGTTGGTGTATAGAAACGAATAAATGTAGAGCATAGTCTTGTAATGAACCTAAGTTTTTACGAATTTAAAATTTTAATAGTTAAAGGAATTTTAAAACAAAGCAAAGCGATTCCAATGAAGTAGCACACTTGAGTAACGTTGAGTACTTTTTTTTTTCCTATATAAATATTGTCCAAAATGTGGTCCCAAAGACAGATACCAGATATCATCAGAAGACCAGATTATGAGGTCAGATTTATTTGGGAATATGAAAGTTTAAACAGCTTTTGGCAGTTTGGGAATGCTCCGTACTTCAGACAGTAACGAATACTGTGATTGTCCCAAAGCATAAGATGGTATCTATACTTCCTAACTTTTTCAGAAATCATTCTGTGTGACTAGTTTTTCATGGAATAGTATTAGAAATGTTCCATCACTATTGATCAAGCAGTAGAACATTCTGAAATTTTAAATTGGGTAAATCTCCACTCTACCACCCCTCATGTTTTGAACATTTTTTTTTCTCTTGCCTTCAGTATGAAATCTAAACCCCTTGATGAAAAAAATCAAATCTTGTGTGGCCCAGCTCTGCCTTGTCTTTGATGTTATTAGCATATCACTCTGTCCTTTGCTTCAGCCACTCTGGCGTTTTTTTTTTTTTTTCCTCAAATATGACAAATTGTTTGGCACATCAACAACCTTTCTGATTGTTTCCCTTTTGCAGGAGGCTCTCTTTGCACCTCAGTGTCAATTTTCTCTCTTCAGAGAGATCTTCCTCCCTTGTCTTTTCTAAAGTGTACGGTGTAGTACTTTGCACTTCCTAAAATAAGTTTATTTTATGTGTGTGACAGTAAGCTGTCTGTGGACGAGCCATATCTATCTTGTTCACTGTCAAATCCCTAGGACCTCGCAGGGCACTTGCCACAAAGTAGGTATTCTGTGTACATCCTTAAGTGAATGTACTCATGACTCTGTCATTAAAACTGAGGAAAACTGGGTAATAGGGAAGACTTCTCTTTATTCTTTCATTCTGTAGTAAAGGGTGAATGCTCAAAAAAGATACAAAGAAAACCAAATCATTTATTTTCATGAAGTCAGTGCCATTGACTAATATTTATTAGAAGAAACCATCAGTGTAATATAATATGTAATATAAGATAAGGTGGTATTATAAAGCTCTTCTAAATGAAGATTATAAGTACAATAAGGAATGATTATGAGAATCATACAGCTAGTGTTGGTCACATTTATAAAAATAATAGTAATAACAGTGATAATAATAATAAGGTGAACAAGTGGTTTCAATATCCAAAACCAAGAAAAAAATATTTTATAAATCTATTCAGTTTATTTCAAATCCATAAAGACTTACTGCTATGTATTCCTGACCAGAAAGCACTGTTAGCTAAATAATATGGTAAAACTAGTCATATTTGATAGCTTTAGATATACCTATAACTTATTTTTTTAAAGTACTGTAACTCTTTCAGTGTAGTCACACTATTTACCTTAGATTAAGGTAAAAATAAGTGTTTTGTGTTTTCGTAAGTAACTGATGAAAAATAACTTCAAAAGTAAAGGTGAGGTGTTTCATTTTTGGGACTGAGTTTACTCTGAGATGTGTTTCTAAGCTTTCTTGAAAAATTTAAGCGAACTCTTTGCTTTTCTTGTTCAGTTCTTTAAACATGGTATTTTAATGCAATTTTGCTCTTGCTTTAATGATATCAGCTGTGTAATTTCATTTCTTTTTTTGTGAGAGAAATGCATCAGAGTAAAGAGAATAGCTTTTAGTAATAACAAGACACTTCACAAATCAATATTATACTCTTCAAAGGAATCTGAATTCACAGGATCAAGAAATTGTGACCCACAAGATTGTTTTCTTTTTTATCAACAAAAATACATTTTATTCAACTTGTTATTTTTTGGTGCTCCATCAAATTCATTTTGTACTATTGGCAACTGTTACACTATAAAGATTAAAACAGTGGCTTTTATTTTATAACTGGAGTTGATGCCACATTCAGCTTTCATTCTTTCCAATGACCCATCTTATTCTCTGATATCTTTTCTAAAATGCACATTCTATGCAAGACAGCTTTGGCAAACATTCCTATTTTTTAGTCTTTTGTAGAAGTCCACAGTAACTGAATGAGTATTTCTGGAAAATATGTTGTTTCATGATAAACAAGGTGCTAACTCCCTTTTCAAAGAGCAGAGCTGAACTTCATCCCCATATTCAATAAATCATCTTGGTTTTTCTATACACATTAATATAGATTATAATATATCATATTATGACATGCAGATATACATTAATATAGATTAATATTTTATGGACATTAGTATACAATTAATAAAATATAAACATTGATTACAATTATAAGTGGTATTCAAGTGTTCAAGAAAATAAAGTTTTTCCTGACAACCATGAAAAGTAAGAAGCAGGAGAAATGTGCCAGGGAATCGTGTACCAATTATTTAGAATCACACTACCTTTTAAAGATAATGTTAAAATGTTATATCAAAGGTAATCATAAGATTAATATATATGAAACATAAGTGTTGATATTTTTGCTTTATAATCAATGTAAATTTCAAGTTAAAATATCTATTACATGAGTGAGAATATAACATCTAACATTTTAACACAATTTGAATATATAAGTTAATTTGCACATATATTAGGGAAAGCTATTTTAATATGCATATTTAATGTGAGCTCTAATTCTAAATTATTAAGGTTGTTAATTTCAATTAAGTATGACTGCTTTGTTAAAGTCAAGGATATATTGCTTGGGAAATTATCAGTATATGTAATACTTTTTCAAATCTATTATTTTTTTTCCTCTTCTGTTTTTGAATTGTAGTACAAACATACTCATCAAATAATTGGATGACAAAATTCCAGCTAAAGCCATAATATATTCATATTTAGTATCAAATTAAGTGTAGATATTTGTAAATCATTGATTTTCATAATTGTAAATATTGTACAATTCACATTTTCTTCTGATTCAGATAATCAATTACTTTTCTTTGAAGACAGATGTTAATACCAGAGTAAAATCATAAAAAGCTACAAAAAAGTGTACTATAAGTTTCATCCTAAGTAATTAAAAGAAGTTAAAATAGTGCAGGACAGCTATCCAATTAATACTTCTTTAATGAAATAACGTAATCTTAAAAATAGAAGGCAAGGATAAGAGCTTCCAACCTCAAACAATATTTTAGAAAATAAATACGAAATGAGAGAGTAGAACTGTGAAATCATTAATTTAATGAACAGAGCTAGTATTTACTAGTAAATATTTGTATTTACTAAATAGCCATACCCATTTATTTTATTCTATATGTGAGCATAGAACTGTGTGTGTGTGTGTGTGTGTGTGCGTGTGTGTGTGTGTGTGTGTATGTTTGCTCATGCACATGGATCAAATATATAATAGCATGCAAAAGATCTATATGGTGAGTTGGAACTGATTTCTGTAATGACACATGCTTCAGGTTTGGGAATACAAATAACTTATGAACTCTGTTCTTATGTTTTCTCCTCTTTAAGCATTATATGTAATTGATAAAAACCATACCTCATTTTGTACTGGATCTATGAGATTTTGACTTCTGATCCCTTGAGGGTTGATACTGGTTGTGGAAGGATCAAACCGATAAGTCTGAATTATTTCTACTTTCTTGAAGCATAAAGTGTTTGTTGGCCATTTATTTTTGATGCCAGGAGAGCATATTTTAGAAAAGAGAATCATATGTATTTATCCTTTTTATTAAAAGCCACATAACATTTTCCCAAAAGTCTGCTTGAAAAGAGGTATGATTTTAATAATGAAGTAGTTTTGAGAGTTTATACTTAACTGACCAAGTAAAATTTTGATTTTTGTCAGTTTTGGGTTGCCACAGGACTTTTCAGTGGCCTGAATAGGTCTGCAGGATGCACACTGGGTCCTCAGCAAACAGGGGTTGATGTTGTAGGGAACTGCATACCCTTGACCTTCTGATCCTCATTGCTCTTCTAAAATGCTGATATCCTGGAAAGACTCAGAAAACCAAGGGGCGCCCGGGTGGCTCAGTGGGTTAAGCCTCTGCCTTCGGCTCAGGTCATGATCTCGGAGTCCTGGGATCGAGCCCCGCGTCGGGCACTCTGCTCAGCAGGGAGCCTGCTTCTCCTCCTCTCTCTGCCTGCCTCTCTGCCTACTTGTGATCTGTCTGTCAAATAAATAAATAAAATTAAAAAAAAAAAAGAAAGAAAACCATTAGCTGGCTAATAAGGCAACCCAAGGAAAGAGTGCTGGAAGATTGCAGAAGAGGAGACCTTCTTTCCTTGGCCTTTGCTCAGCTCTGGACATGACAGTTTGTGTCCCTGCAGGGTGGTTAAAGCAGGAAGGACTTCCTCAGATGTTGACTTTGCTGCAGACACTGAACATTCTGTTCAGGAGAATGGAGGTTTGCACAGGGAAAGCATAGAGTCCTATAAGTGTTCCACTCTGAGCCAGGCATAGAAAAATGCCTTTATTCCTGCATTCTGCACTTAAAGTGGTGAGGAACATTGTTAGGTTCAAATCTAGATAATGCTACTTATATCTTTGAGACTTTGAGGAAGTTATTTTTTTTTTAAGATTTTATTTATTTATTTGACAGAGAGAGATCACAGGTAGACAGAGAGGCAGGCAGAGAGAGAGAGAGAGGGAAGCAGGCTCCCTGCCGAGCAGAGAGCCCGATGTGGGACTCGATCCCAGGACCCTGAGATCATGACCTGAGCCGAAGGCAGCGGCTTAACCCACTGAGCCACCCAGGCACCCTTGAGGAAGTTATTTAAACATTCCTTGATTCAGTGCCCTCATATGTAAAGTGGGGATACTAATGCATACTTCCTGGGTTTTTTTGGTCAAAATTAAATTAATCCATTCATTCGAAATCCTTGCAGCAAGTTTAAAAAGCTTCAGAAAACGCTCAATACATTGAAATCATCATCATCATATCATCATCATCACTACTATCACAGTAAAGCTGGTAAAACAAGCAATACAGAATTTGGTCTCTTTGACTAAGCACCAAAAGCAATCAAGTCAGCCCACATTATTTGTGAAACAAAAAAATAAAAGCTTACCTCTCTTCAACAACAATTGCTACTACACTGCTACTACCAAAATGAAACAGCAACAAAATAATCAAGAAACCTAGTTCAGATCATTCCAGGCTAAGTGTGGCATTAGCAAAGAAGTGCTTAGACAGATCCTAGGGTGGTCTGTGCTTAAAAGATATCTTTGTCAGGTGTAAACAACAGGCATAAAGCTAGGTCAAGAGATACCTAAGACAATAAGTGGATAAGATCTTTTAGATGAAAACAGAAGGAAATAACATTAAGAGAGCACCAAGTATAGGGCTGAGCTCCTAGAGGAGGACAAATCTTCCTTTCTTCCCTCCTGGGTTCTTTGACTGGTCTAATAATTAAGTTGACATAAGACAGAATAACAGGAGAAAAATAAATTCAATTTCAGATGTATAAGAGCTCATAAAAAATATGAGGCTCTCCAAAATGACCGAGCAAGAAGATTTTATACTTTTTAAACAAAGAAACAATTATTTGTGAAGGGCTGACAAAAGGGTTTGGGTTTGGAGTAGGGAATAAAGAAGAAGTAACAAAGTTTGTCTACATAGACATCTTGGCTCTTAATACCCTATCTCTGGTGATAAGGATGCCTTTTACCCTCCAGGTACAAAGAGGGTAGCCCTCACATGGCAAATTTGTCTTCTGCTTTCAGGGGAAAATAAGGAGGGTAGAGAGGGGGAAAAAAAAAAAAAAAGGACCGTCAGAGTGTCCTTCTTATGCCAATTATTCCTTAAGTATTTTTTTTTTTTTGCCTTAAGTAACTTTAATTCAAAATTATTCAGTATGCCAAAGTGGCATATTTTAGGGCAACTTACACTGAACCTCATCAAGCTCTATTAAAATAGTATTAAAATAATAGTATAAAAGCAGTTTGCTTTCAAACCTTTATTCTACTTTTTGTCTCACGGTTACTACATATTTACCTGGTATATAATCTTATTCAGTGATTAAAGCAAGGTATCTGTTTTAACATTCATTTGTTTATTGTTGCATAAAGGGATGCCTGGGTGGCTCAGTCCGTTAGGCATCTGCCTTCCACTCAGGTCATTATCCCATCCTCCTGGGATCTAGTCCTACACATGGCACCTTGCTCAGCAGGGTGCCTGCTTCTGCCTCTGCCTGCTGTTCTCCCTGCTTGTGGTCATTCTCTTGATCTCTCTCTTTCTCTGACAAATAAATAAATAAAATCTTTAAAAAAAATTGTTACACAATATATTTTGGAATTGTGTAGGTTTTGTGATAAGTTATAGTATTTTACTAGAGCATAGCAATATACATTTAAGTTTACTAAGCTGATCACTGTTAAAAATTAACACATAATGATAGAAAATAGAACTTTTCAAATAATCTCGTTTGCAACATCTTTGATGTTGCAGGATTTCATTCTCCTTCTGTGTCCATGGTTCTTGGTTATGCAACTTAGAAGAATGAAGAGGTAGACCAGAGGAAGAGGGTTGGCAGCAAAACCAAGTTAATTGAGAGCTAATACAAAGCTCCCTAAGAGGGAGGGGACCCCAGAGGGTTGCCAGGGGACTTTCTAAGTCTAGAGGTTTTTATGGGTTTATTGGCTGTTTTGATATGATTAACACTTCTTGCGCCTGTCATCTAATCAGGTTCTACTGAGTGGGAAATGGTGGAGGTCTCCCTCAGGGTGGTGTAAGATACTTTAAGGGTAGTTTCATCTTGGTTGGGGTTGGGGGGAACCGGTGGGGGGAATGGAGGTGGTGGAGATGGGGCTTGTTTCTGCCTGCCTTTCCTCCAACTATTCATCAATTGGTATCTATTAGTAGCTTAACTTTAATAATAGAAGGGAAGAACCAAATAATACACAAACCAAAAATCTGGAAATTTTAAATGAAGAGAGAAGGTTTGAACTTATTGCACTTCTTTTTTTTTTTTTTAAGATTTTTATTTATTTATTTGACACAGAGAGAGATCACAAGAGAGGCAGAGAGGCAGAGAGAGAGGGGGAAGCAAGCTCCTTGCTGAGCAGAGAGCCTAATGTGGGGCTCGATCCCAAGACCCTGAGACCATGACCTGAGCCTAAGGCAGAGGTTTTAACCCACTGAGCCACCCAGGTGCTCCATGTACTTCTAATACTATTAAAAACCACATCAGTAGAACTATCAACACTTACAAGAGCAAAATTTAGGCATAGTTATAGGAAAATATGAAATTGAAGATAATCAGAAAAATACTATAGTAATATTCTAAGCATTTCACATACAAGACTATGGAGTAATTTTTGTTTTATGGTAAATAATTCTTTTAATAAAATGTTTCACACATGAAAGTGTGCACATACAAAGTTTTACCTGCCAACTAAGTTAAATAATTGACTAATAACCATACCAATGAATTTCTTCATGCTTTTCTTCATTGGTGTTCCATTCTTTCCAAGTTTAACCACTCTTTTTTTTTTTTTTAATTGTATTTATTCACACTTTTCTTTTTTTTTTTAATTTTATTTATTTATTTGACAGACAGAGATCACAAGTAGGCAGAGAGGCAGGCAGAGAGAGAGGAGGAAGCAGGCTTACTACTGAGCAGAGAGCCTGATCCGGGGCTCAATCCCAGGACCCTGGGATCATGACCTGAGCCAAAGGTAGAGGCTTTAACCCACTGAGCCACCCAGGCACCCCTAACCACTTTTTAAAATGTTTCCCTATCATTTACTTTCTTTTTTATTATGGACATATTTAGGCTTTTTATGGTTTACATTTTATATAAAAAATTCATATTGTATGTTTTCTTCAACACATATTTTCCTATAATATTTCAATTTAGAGATTTTTCCATTAATTTATTCATTAATTGATTTTCACTGTTGTATATTATTTTATTTAGTGAAGATAAGTACTCACTACAGTTTACTTATCCATTTCTTCTTGTCTTGGGTGAATATTTGAGTTGTATTCAGGTTTTTTCTTTTCTTTTCTTTTAAAAACTGTGTTTCTCTGAAAAGTTTTCTAAATGGTGAACATGTACAGTAATTTTCAGAAATGAAATTGCTAGATTAAAGAATATACAAATATTTAAATGTATAAGATAAAGTTAAATTGTTTTTTAAGAAAATAAAACTAGTTCATATATAGCAGCTACCTACCAAAGGATATGACTTTTCTTTTTATGTTATCATCTTTGATAAATATATGTTTGAAATCTCAATGGTGTGGAATTTATTGATCATCATGCTTTCCCTTCAGGACAAGACTATTTATCCAGGTGAATACAAATGTTTCCTCTATTCCCTGATAAAAGCTTTATTTCTTGGCAACCATGCTAGCCAGTGCAGACAAGAAACAATATGTTGAATTTTCCAAAACAAAAGCAATATCTGTTAAGTTTGCAGGTAGAGGGAGCAGAAAGGGAGAGTGCATAGATTTGCTGACAGCAGGAAGGAGAATCACAGACATGGCCTATCTGTTAACATTTGGAAGTGCATGTCCTATGGCTTTACGCAAATAAATAAAACTTAATCATGAATATGTTTGGTAAATAACATGTTCATCCTTGTTTTATGACTTTGGGCTATGAGGTCGTAAAATCTATCAAATGAATAATAGCACAGGAAAGAATTGATTTTTTTGGCAGCTTCACATTGTTAAGAGCCATTTATTTGAGAGATTCCCCCCTCCTTTTTTTTCTCCCCCAGTGGAGAGAGAATGTATTTTTCTTTTTAATTATGTAGAACATTGACACTTTTTGTAACCGAAAATACCCTTTAAGAAACACTTCACTATTTTACAGGTGTTCCTTTATTTCGGACAGAGAATATATTTGATAAACTGAATGCATTAAGATTGTATAAATTGAACATTTTGTCTTTGACTTAAGATTGGGTATGTTACTCTGGAAAAGTTTCTGCTGTGAGTAATACACACATCGATTTTGTGTGTCACATTTGTAACCACATTTTAAGGACATTTTAAAGACATTTTAAATTGTATTAATGATGTTAAAAAGAAAACCACAGGCCCCAAATGGAAATACTTAAGTTAAGGCCCAAGTCAGTAAACCAAGACATAATACCTAACCTAATTGCCATTTCAGTCCCCATCAGGAGTATAAACTTTAACCTGTCAACATAGAATTTCCTGGTCAATTCTAAGGAATTACAGATAGATCTCTTATGTTCCATTTAGGAGGGCAAATTTGCCCCCCAAAATTCCTTGGTGATACATTCCTTTCTTTCTTGTCTCTTTTCTTTCTTTCTTTCTCTCTCTCTCTCTCTTTCTTTCTTTCTCTCTTTCTTTTTTCTTTCTATGTCCTCTCTCTGCCTTTAAAAAAACCTTTCTTTTGTTTGGTTCTGGGTAACTCCCTTCTATTTGCTAGATAGGATGCTGACAGATCCATGGATCTTTTAATGAAGCCAATTAGATATGCAAATTTATTCTGTTGAATTTTATTTTTTAAACAATGAATATGTTTAAAACAAGTATTATGACCAATATTTATGTGACAAATTGTGTTGTATAGAGTTAATTTTCTTTATGAGGAGCTGTTGACTGAAGGAATCTTTTTTTTTTTCTCTTTTAACTATTTGATATTTTATGTGCCTCCTTGACATGGTGCTCACTAGACTGCAAGAAGCAAAGCCCACCAATATTTCAGGTGTGATTCCATACCTGGAGATGCAGCATAGATGAATTCAAGACAGCTAATTAATTTGGAAGTCATTTTGCAGGGTGGTTAATTTGAGGATATGCCTTTAGTTGGGAAATCTCCCATAAACTAGCAGAGATCGTGGTGTACGTGATCCCTGAGAAAAGAGAATAGAAAGCCTAAGGTACTAAGGGGAGAAGCGGCCATCTGAAAAGTGGAGGGGGTTGGATATAGATAGGGGAAAAATGAGGCAGCGCATTTGAGCAAGCTATGGAATATGAAATCAAGGCAGGACAGTGGGGGCTGTGGGTGTTCATTTCTTAACTGAGAGGGTGTCCCAGGACCCCGATTCTCAGTGTACTATTGTCCATGTTGATTGCTAACTGAAGCTAGGATAAGAGAACAGGCTTTCAAAGCTTGGCTCTGATTATCACCAGCAGTGTTTGTGGGCAAGGTACTTAAAAATTTTTGTGTTTTAGTTTTAGCTGGCAAGTAGCAATTGCAATGCCCCAGGGTTATAATATGATAAAGGAGATAGATAATGGAGTCAAAGTACCTTAAATACTCTCTTTTGCATAATAAAGATTATTAAAAAGTGAGAGGCTAGGTAGTGGGAAGAGGAGGAATTGGCAAATGTATTGAGTACAAACTGATTTCAGAAAATCTTCAGGTTTCCCAGAAAACACAGCAAACAAAACCTGGGGAAAAAAGTTCACTTATTCATATCTAGTATGTACAAGGGGTCCTCTTTCTCCAACATGGAATAAAACTCACTCCTTTCAGTATATTTATGTCTCCAACATTCACTTGTCTCTAGCACTGCTGTCACACAGACACACACCCCCATAGTAATAGTCCATGGGTAGGCCACACCTATGACTAAAGATGGGTTCCTAAAACAATCTCCTTAATAAGGATTATTGTGATAGTTGTAGTTTAAGGAGGGCAAGCTCAGCAGTTAGGATGGAATGAGTCTCAGGGATTTCCTAGAACAAAGGTGCACAAATTAAGGTTCTTTAGAGAGTAACAGAGGGAGGAAAAGCAGGCCAGGTAACAAACCATGCTCACTGTCCTATATTTAGTGTAGGTATCTGGAAAAATGATTTTTTTCCAAGTCATTCATGAGATTCATTTTATCATATTATAATTAACTATTATGTTTTACATGGCAGATTTACTACAAATCTTTTCTTTTTAAGAAAATAATATAGGAAAAATAAATACCATTTAGTATAAATGAAATAAAAGTTTAATAAAATCTCTTTAATTCAATTTAAATTATCTATTTCTTAACATTTTGCTATCCAGAAATATAACCTTATTACTTCTGAACAGACTTATATGCTTTTTATTTAGCTGAATTTGGTGTTCATTTAATTTTTAAGTAATAAATCTGTATTGGTGCAGGTTTTTTGTGTTTGTTTTGTTTTGATTTTTCTGATACTAGCAAATAAACAACTGAGTAGTTAAAACATAAATCATTTCTAAACTTTTGGATGGAAAAATTCTCCAATGAAAATTTGTATTCATTGGTTCTGTATTTTTCATGTAATTTCATATATAAAATATAGAACAATTAAATTTTGTATTTTAGTAGTTATGTAAGTTCACTATTTTTTGAGACACATATAATATTATTGGTATTTTTCCAAATAATTAAAAATTCTGTCATCACCCCTCTTAAAATTATTCATTTTACTTAGTGTATGTGGCTTATAGACACTGAAATTTAAATATGGAAGTTTAGATCCACCACTGAGCTGCTGGAGTCTATACATAATCACTTTGCTTTTGTTTTATAAGATCCTTTGATTCTCACTTAAAGAAACTATTAATGTTGTAAGATCACCTTGCAGATAAGAAAAATCAGGAGAGAAGTAATTTTCCCAGAAAGGAGCTGCTCTGAGATTAGATTATTTTCATAAAGACTCAAAAAAAGTTATTGGTTTCTTTGTTCAACTCTTAAAGGTTTCCAAAATATGGTTTTAAAGGTTAAAAAAAATAGCATTTTAGGAAAAGACTACATATGTATATGTATTTTTATATGTGTAAGTGTGTGTATAGGTATATAGGTAAATAATAAATATGACATCTTTTTAAGTTGACAAGATCCTCACTTTAGTATCTTTCTTTTAGAAAACTAAAGAAAGTTATGCAGTGTATGGGCTATACAACTCTATTACATGCTATTTCTGATTATGTGGAACAACATTTGCCAGAGTGATTGATGTTTTAGCTGGTCTGGCTTTACCATAGCCAGGAAATTCTGGCCAATTAAGGAGGAAAAGGAAAAACCATCACTCAAAGCAAAATTGACATCCAACCCACCTCCACCATTAAAAAAACACAGAAAAATCTTATTTGTCCATCTGGTCCCTTTTTAAAATGCATCAAGTGCTTTGATTTTTTTTTTTTTCCCTGTGTACACCATACTAACTAATGAGTATTAGAAAAGATTTTACAGTAAATTGCCTTCTAAAGACAAGATATATTTTAATGAGAGCACTTAACCTAGACCCACTAGGGGAACTGAACAAATGGAAGTTCTGATATTCTTTCCCCTGTGACCTGAGAGAGATGATAAATTTCCCATGACAGAGAGGTATTTTCTCAGGTGTTATTTAAAACAAAGTAGGCACACTGATTCTTTTTCATTGAAATGTAAGCTTTGGAATGCCCTCTTCCAGGCATAATACATCATCCAGGTATATTTCTAGGGTAATATATAATAATTGGGTTGATTAATCATTCAAAAATTATTCTAGAGGTCCACTTTATGCCCATAATTTTGCTAAGCGAAGTGCTCATAATCAGAACAGAGTAGAGAGCATATTGGTCAATGTAATTGTTTCAATAATACAACGTCAAAAGTAGTATAACAAGTAGTGGGTAAAATGTCAGGGTGATGTTGAATGAATTCAATATGATCTCCATTTAAAGAATGTAACATTTACAGAGCTAGAGGAACACCTAGGGCCTTGGAGTTGTGGGTGACCTAAGAGTGTGTTTAGTGGTAAAACAAGAGCTGCAAAGATAGGTCAACACAAGCACCAATTGTAAAGAGATAGGCAGAAAAGTGAGATTTATTTGTGAGACTTAGACAAAAGCTGGAAACACCTGACAAGAACAATAAATTTTAAGAGAGTAATACAAGTTGTAATTATCTCCTGAGGATCTAGAATATATAATAAGTGCTTTGTATTACAATTTCTGTCAAACACAGCTCTATAAGATGGAGATGAGTGGAGCATAAGGAAACTAATTTGATATGAAATGATGAGTGTTGTATTGATCTAAAAGGATTTTTTTTTCACAGTTATTGAAATCTTACTTTTTCTCTGGTTGAAAGGAAACTATGGAAGTTTTTGAGCTGATCTGAGTATAGGATAATTTTTTATTTGTAAGAAAATTAACAACCATTTTGGGATGTCTTGAATATGTGGTAATAAGCAACCAGGAGATGATATGTATATATGCATATAAGAACCTGAAAATAAAGAGAATAATTTCTGGAAGAAGTTGGGAGTGGATTTGAAGATTTAAGAAGTATGTGCACAGAATATATAGTAACAACGATGAAATTGGATGGGATGGCAAATGGTCAGTTATAAAGGAGAAAGGGACAGAGAAAAGATCTTGAGAACATTTATATAGAGAGAATGGGAAAGGGAATGATTTTGATGGTCAATAAATACGCAGTAAAGAAGAAATCTGCATGTGTGGTGCAGCATCATTATAACCCAAAGAGGCATTTCAATAACGAGGCAGTGGCCAAAATAATATGGTACTTCAGAGACACCAAAGAACATCAATACCAAGAAATTAATATAATGTAATGAAATAATGGAAACATTTATAAAAAAGCAACCATAGAAAAGCATTTCACATTGAATTCATTTCCTTATGTATAAATGCTGGATCACCTAGAACAATTAAGGATTTGAACAAACCTGAAATTTTATTTTTTTTAGCTTTTTGATGTTGAAAGAATGAGATGGATAACAGCTTGAAGGAATAGAAGTGTTTAGGTAAGAGATTAGTGTTAGGCAAGTGCATTCAGTAGGCTCAAGGAAGGCAGTCATTTAGAAGGAGATATTAAGTAGAACATGCCTAAAGGAGAAGTTATTCCATGAATAAGGTTTTGGGTGAAGGAGGAAATGGTGCTATTCTAGACACCTAGACTACAGTTCAGTGAATGAAATAAAAGTATGAATGAAAAAAAAAATCAGATTATTCAAAAAAGAAAGAAAGAAAAAAAGCGGGGGGGGGGGGGGATGTACCTGGATGACTCAGTTGATAGACCATGTGACTCTTGATTTTGGGATTCCAAGATTAAGTCCCACTTTGTGGGGAGAGATTACTTAAAAAAAAAAAAAAAAAAAGTTTGACCACAGGAAGGAGAAACATTAACACTCATTTGCATTCTCAGATTTATGCTCAAATCTTTCAATGGGATATTAACTCTGTATTTTATATATATTTTTTGTTTATACATTTGTGTATTCTTATCATGTATAAATATGCTTGAATATTATTTTTATAAATAGAATACCCTTTCTGCATATAAAAAAATTTAAGATCTTGAAGTAAAGAACTATTTTCCACCCCTATTCTTATTATCTGAAACATCACTTCAAACTAAGTGTTCTCATCTTGAAATTCAGGACTATTCTGCTTTTCTATTATTTGGAGTTAGCCAGATAGAAGTTGAGGGCATAATCTTTCAGACTGCCATATCTTCTCAAGACCTAGCTAGTTCATTTTATCATTTTTTTCTGTATTTTTTTAATATATTGCTTTTCCATCTGTAATCTATGCTCAAAATTCTATATGTACTCTATATTTTGTATTCTAATCCAAGTTCCAATCTTCTAGGTTCAGAATCTACTATTATGTCCCTCAAATCCTGCTTTTGTCAGGATATTTACAGTAACTAAAGATATATTCTATCTTCTCCAATTCTCCTTACCAACATTTTCTAGTAACATATCTTCCCTTTTGCCTCTTTATGATTTTATAAATTAAAAAACTGCTAGATCCCATGCAGTGTGCCTGCAGCCCAATGGAAAAACAAAGGGATGCCTTTAAAATTTCAAGGCCAAGTATGTAGTACTGACTACTCATTTGATATTTGCAAAGTACTTTGACAATAAATGCATTTCATGTTATTTCTACTTTCCCTATTTAGTGATTTTTCTGAAGAGAATTATTGATAAAAGGGCAAGTAAATATTAAAAATGTATGTGTATTTTACAAATTCTTGTAAAGTAAAAGAATGAGTCAGCATTATGATATCTGATGCTGCATTGGGCATAGTAAATCAAACATGCCAAAGGCCTATAAGTAGGAATAAAACAGATGATACGAAAAGTACCTAAGATGAAAAATGAATTACAAAGTTTTAGGATACACATTTGCTTTCAAGAGAATGTTCATACAATGTTGAATGTTCAACAAATACCCAATGTAAGACATCACACTAGACTCGGAGAAATAATTTTTAAAGTATTAAAATAGAGTTTATTTCATTTCCCTCTGAAGAAGCAGTCAAGGCTATTTGGCTTTACTTCCATATTTAAAGTTTCTTTATTTGTTGAAAGAGAGAGAGAGAGAGCATGTGAAGGGCAGAGGGCAAGGGAGAGAGAATCTCAAGCAGATTCTCCATGATCATTGAGCCCCACATGAGGCTGGATCCCAGGATCCAGAGATCATGACCTGAGCTGAAAGCAGGAGTTGGATGCTTTACTGACTGAGCCACCCAGGCACCCCGCTTTACTTTCATTTTAAAAACACATGATCTTTAAATTCATTGGCTAATTCTTTGTCAGTGTTCTTAACTTGCTTAATTAATTCCTCTTCAACTGTGAAGTTTTGGTTGTTTTTTTTTGTTTGTTTGTTTTTTGGTTTTTGTTTTTTTTTTTTTTTTGCTTGTTTGTTTTTTTCCTCCTTTCTAAGGCACTGAAGAAGAAAATCTCATGCCTTGTTTACTTATTGATGACTTTATACATCCATTAGCCCAGCTTGACCCAAACTCTTAGAATAGGAGGGTGGAAATGAATGACAAGCAAAGTAGAATGCCTTTCAGGTAAGAGAAGGGACTTTAAGTATGTAAATGGCATACTTAAAAGAAAATGAATAGTCCAGATTCAACAAGACAGATGATATAAACTGGAATTATACTGTATTCTATACTATAATGTTGGTTTTGATAGGGAGAGTAAAAGTCTTTTGGTTTAAAAGCCAACCAGGCAGGTAGGTCCCAAGGGAGCATAATCTCTCATCTCTTTAAATACAGATCAATTATATATTTGTTTATGTATTCTTTGCCTGAGAATGTGATCTGCTCAGACCTTTTACTACCCACACATGTGGGTTGGGCTGAGATGAGATGATAATCTCTTCCTAGCCATTTGGATTACTTGCGTCAATATTGATTATCAAAAGGTTGGTGAAGTTGTGACCAGATCACTCTCAAATCCAGTACTATGAAATAATTTCCTCTACAATTAATTTGACAGAAGAAATATCAGTCTCTGTTTCAAACTTACAAATGACATAAAAAAATGATGTAAAAGCTATTTTTACAAGTTGCCCATCACATTTTTGGAAGGATATTATCATTAGAAAAAGAGAAAATGGGGAGTTGTAAAGAAAAGAAAAGAAAAGACATTAAGCTGTTGGTAGAACAGAAATAATATTCTGCAAAACAGCTTAAAAAGATAAAATAATAAAGATCCAAGGATTTTGGAACTGCACTTTTAAATATTCAGTATGGTTGAAGGATAAACATACTTTACCATATACTGTCCTAATCTATCAAGAAATGATCTTATTTTAAGCTAAATCTCAATGTCCAAATCCAATACTCAAAGTATAAGGAAAAAGACAATAGAAATCCTTTTCATTCATACAGATGTTTTCCCACTTGGTGTTGCTGCAATAACATTCCTAGTAGATGATAATCTGAAGTTTTCCCATTCATGCAGACACATAACTGTGTGATATAGGCTATGGGAACCATCAGTTACAATAATTACAATTTTTAATTCATACTGAGACAAAAATTACCAATATCTTACTTTACTCTTTGGAGTCTACAAAATAGATTTAATTTGTCGTCTACCTGACAGCTTTTAAATATTGCAACAGAGTTTCTGTGAGTTCTCTGTCTTCTCTTCTTTAGGCAGAGCATGTATCTTCCTAATTCTAATAACATTTCCACTGATGTCCTTTAGCTTATCATTCGATTTGTAAAATAGCCTCCCAATTTAAAACAATTCTCCAGATACATTCTGGCCAGTATAGAATAAAGTGAAGTTATTTTTTCTCTACACAAGAATTCTATTAGCTCTCTTTGTGGGCAGCTCAATTTCACAATGACGCTTAAGGAACTTAGAGTTGATTGACATCCTATGGCTGAAAAAACAAAACAAAACACAAATTACTGTTCAGCCGGCTTCTCCTCACCTGTAGTGTGTAGCTAATATTTCTTTTATCCATGTTGAGGTTTTCCTATGTATCCTTGTTAGTTATCACTGTTGTTATTTGTGGCTTATCCTTGTACTTTACTGAAAACTATCTGGACAATGAGCCCATGCTTCATTTAGCACATTGACAGTAAGCAGGGTTTTGATCACCTTGAAAGGCTGAGTTTCATGAACAATTTCAGGGATGCAATATGCAGGTTGAGCTGAAGTTTAGAAAAACTGGAAGCAAGAGGGTCTGTTAGAAAATCATTGCAAGAGTCCAAGCTTTAAATGAAACAGTCCCAGACTAACATGGTAGTCCAAGAGGGAAGATTATAAAAGAATGGTAAAACAGCAAATTAACATAACTTTGTGACTTACTAGATATATGTAGTAAGGAAAAGGGATAAGTCAAAAAGTGACTCTAAGCTTCGAGTTCGGGTACTTAGAACCTGATGGTAAATTTGACAGTAAATTTGACTACCGGAAAAGGTGGTTGAGAAGGATGAAGATTTTGACTTAGATATAAACCTTTTGAAGTGGTGATGGAACAAACAATTAAAAATTCCCATGGTACAGAAAGGTGATGGGAGAAGGTTTTTGTGAATACCAAACTAAGGTGAATGTTAATGATAGATATTTGAGATAGTCATTTATCCAGATATGGTAGCTGAAGCCAGAGAAGGGTTCAGAATTTTCTAAGAGCCATAAATTTTCATAAAAGTATAAGTTCAGAAAAAAAATTGTAAGCTCAAGGATGCTGGAAGTTGTATACTAACCTAGGGAGGACAATCTTAAGGAAGCTCTATGGAAACACACAGAAGAGTTAGCATATATATAAAGAGATTAACTGATATAGAACAGAACATATTGAACTTGACTTTCTAGCGTTTTGTTAATGGAGTCCTCTGATATTAATTTTAAAAGATTCAAGATAATTTGTAACTCCTTTTGTTACTTAAATTTCCATTAAGTTATTTTAAAAACTGGTGAAATATTTGCCGTTACCTATTACTAGGACATTTTATTTTCAAGCCTTTATCTTTAGAAAGCTAAGTAAGTATATTACTATGCTCCTTAATTTAAGCACTTTTTTTGCTTTTTTTTAAAATCCTGACACTCAAAGTTAAATAATCTGGATAAAGTATTAAGTTAACTGGCCTGTTTATACTCACATAACCATGGCTTATTTTAGAGCTAGTTCATATTTTGTATTCTCTTCCTTTAACTTCATTTATCATGACCTATATATGCATTGAATCACTGTTTATAAGTGATTCACTGTGTCAGAGGAAGAAGGGAGTTTAGAGAAAAAAGAATGTAGAGTATTATTACTGCTAAGTCTTTCTATCTTTTCTTATCCTTGTTTTTGCTTTAGAAATGCTCAGTACACTTCAATGTAGAATTATAAGAAAATGACTTTCATGCAAAGACAAAAATAAAATCTCTGGTTATAGATTGATACTCACTGATCTTAACAAAACTGTTTTCCTGTATTTTTCTCCTAAGGGACCTTAAGATTCAATACATGATGTTTTGAAAATTTGGGAAGATAAGCAGTTGCTTGGGATTTTTATATATATATATATATATAATATCATCTTACTGCTGGGTAACAGAAACATCAAATTTAAAAAAAAACATAATAAGGGACATATGTATGGATGTAGAAAGTCATGAAAAATTGATTACTTTAGTGTCAAAATAATTTGATCTAATATAATTGTTTCAAAATGGATTGATTTTAATAGAGATTTAAACAGAACTATAGAAAGTATAACTCAAAATTGATAAGTCCCCACCTGTCATTTAATAAATATAAATGAAGACAATATTAATCTTAAAAAACAGTACAGAGGTGTTTGAAACTTTGCTTTATGGAATTTTAATGCCTCTCTGGGAAATTTTGTGGATTTTTTACAAAAGAATAAAAATATGAGAGACTATATATTCAGTATAGCCAGTTTAATAAAACCAATATTTCCAAAAATCCTACTGAAGTTAACATTCTCGAAAGATAATAAGGAATCAATATGAAGTTTACATCATGTAAGTGTTACAATTACAAAAACTTTACATTAATGATTGAAGACTGTTCTTGAGAGTTTTTAGAATAGGGTGTTAAGGTGGCAAAATCAATTAAGCACCTGACTCTTGGTTTCAGCTCAGGTCACGATCTCACAGGTCAAGTGCCATGTTAGTCTCCACACTTAGTGTGGAGTCTGCTTGAAATTCTCTCCTTCTCCCTGTGCATCTTCTGTTTGTGCTCTCTCTCTCTATCTCTAAAATAAATAAATAAATCTTAAAAAAAAGTTTTTAGTATAATTTCTACTATTTCTTCAAAATTAGACATAGTATAATAATATCATTATATATTAATATATTATTGCTATCTAAATCCCTTTATGCCTCACCACCTTTGCATTTATTGTGGTAGCAGGAGCAGTGATTCAAGCCCCTGTTCTTTGATAAAGTGATTAGTAACTTTATAGTTTATTTTTAATATTTCCCATGGGACTGGTAATGATTATTATTTTACTGGTAAATAAAATTATTTAAGTGAGTATATTTTTACTTCATACTAATAATTTAAATGAAATGTAGCAACAGATTTTGCAATGTCTATATTTTTGTGATAATCACATATTTACTAAAATTTCATGTTATGTAGTCTAAAATAGAGTTAATTTTAGTATTATTCATTATTTTTCAAAACTATGAAAATGCCCTTTGATGCTTATCATTTAAGATAATAAGATAATGGAAAAAAAGATTGTCTTTCCAAGAAATAATGCTGGGAAACTGGATATCCATATGCAAAAGAATGAAGTTGGACCCTTACATGGCAACACATAACAAAAATTAATTCAAAATGGATCAAAGGCCAAAACATAAAGGTAAAACTATAAAACTATTAGAAGAAAACATATGGGAAAGTTTCAGGAAAGGACATTGGATTTGGCAATGATTTCTTGGGTATGACACCAAAGCACAGACGACAACAACCTAACAAATAAACTGAAGTTCATTAAAATTAAAAAATTTTGTACATCAAAAGATACCATCAAGAGAATGAAAAGACAGCTCACAGAATAGGTGAAAATATTTGAAAAGCATATATCTGGTAAAAGTTGAATGTCCAGAATGTAAAGAACTTCTACAACTCAAGGACAACAATAAAATATCCATTTCCAAAAATGGGCAAAGGACTTGAATGGACACGTCTCTAAAGAAAATGTACAATGGCCAATAAACAATTAAATACTACTTCCCTCGCACTCATTAGGGATGGCTATTAAACTTAAAAAAACACACACAAAAACAAACAGAAAATACCAAGTTTCTGTGAGGATGTGAAGTAATTAAAATCCTTGTATATTGCTGTTGAAAACACTTTGGAAAATCCTCAGAAAACTAAATATGGAATCAACACAGAATATAGCAGTTCTACTTCTAGGTATATGCCAAAAGAATTAAAAGTGGAGATTCAAACAGATACTTGCACACCAATGTTTATGGCAGCATTATTCACAACAGCTGAAAGACGGGAACAACCCAAATGCCTACCAACTGATTAATAAATAAACAAAATATAGTGTATTTATAACAATGGAGTATTATTTAGCCTTAAAAAGAAATTTTGACACGTTACAACATAGATGAAACTTGATAACATTATGCTAAGTGAAATAAGCCAGACACATAAAGACACATATTGTATGATTTTACTTCTATGAAGTATCTAGAAGCAACAAATCCAGAGACAGTAAGTAGTCTAAAGATTACCAGGGCCTGGGGGAGGAGGTAAAGGAGTTTATTTTTTAATGGGTACAGAGTTTTTATTTGGGATGATGGAAATGTTCTATAAATGAGTAGTAGTAATAGGTGGACAACAGTGTGAATGTACTTACTGCCTCTAAACTGTGCACTTAAAAATAATTAAAATGATAAATTCTATGTTATGTGTATTTTGGCTCATAATAAACAAATTAAAAAAAAAAAACTGTTTTAAAACCTAGACTATGGATACTACCAACTCTGTTCCTGCCAGAGAAGAAAAGTAGCAGAGTGAATTCACCCAAAGATACCCACTGAAGCCTTTTTCTGATGCAGGAAGGAGACACAAATGTACACCTGGGAGTAATACTTATTTGATCTGAGGAAGTTTCTAGGTCATCCTGCATCGCTTCCTTTTTGTACCCTTCCCTATCTGACCCCATTCTTGCCAGTACACTTATTAGAACTCCCTGTTCTGGCTTAAACTACTTGCTGTGTGTTTCTGTTACTTGAGACTAAAAAAACTGGATGAAATCCTCTCCAAACTCTTCCTTTCTATCCCCAGAAGTGGCCAAATTATCTTCAGACACAGGTTATAAACTTCTAAAACTGAGGATTTCTTTTGACATAAGTAACTGAATTGTAAAGGACAAGAAAAGGACAATAAAGCAGTGATCACTTTAGGTGTGTGGCCACTCTCTCCCTTCACCATGAAGCCTTGCCAGAGCTTCTATTCACTGCATCCATGGCCTGTGGTGGGTGGTGGGAGGTGGGAGGGGATGGCGGAGCTACAACCAGAGCCCTGACACTCCCTCAGGATCTTCAGACTAACCTCAACTAATAGTGCTCTGATTTCCCTCAGTGGTAAAAGTTCTAGAGTTGAGTTGCTCATGGCAGAATCCCAGAGACAGACAAGGAGCCTCTGACCCTCAGTCTGCCAGAGAGATACTAAAGAGTGAGATTTGTTATTAAGAAATAAAAGATAGCACATATAACCAAAAGGAGGATGTCTCCTTCAAAAGCACAGTTCTGAAGATGATATGGTGGATTGGAGACTATCCCAGGGAGGAACTTGATAGGCATGTGCTGATGATGGCAGGGTCACATGAGAAAATGATCCTGGGGCACTATGTCCCCTCAGAGAAGAGTCATTTCTGCCCAGGAACATTTGGATTAAACAGGGACATACTGGCTTCACAGAACCTGTGACATTTTAAGGGTTTGTTTATTCCAATTCATTTATCCTGAGATCTTACAGTTGGAGTTCAGGTCTCTTAGTTAATAGCTTTGGGGAGACCCTTCAGTCTTCTCCTTGCCTGCCTACATTGACCAAACACAAGAAAGAGAGGAAATCTTCAGAGGAAGGAGATGCCTCAACATTAGGGCAGGATTAAGTCTTTCTGTGGCAGAAGGAAACTTTCAGTTGGAGAATGACATATGCCTTGACATATGCTCATATGCAAAGAAGAGAGTATAATACAGCACTGTTTTGATCTTCTGGTTGATGTAGAACCAAATGAGGCCTAGAGTGATCCTGAGCTCCAGGGTCTAGAAAACAGCTTTCTCTAATTTTCTCACAGTTCAGATAGAAAATGGTACTTTTTCTCTTTTTTAAATTTTTTTAAAGATTTTTTTTTAATTTATATCGTATTTTTTCTTGTACAGTGCATTTAGGAAAGCGGAAAGTTCTGATTGCAGCTAGCAGTCAGTCTGGAGTTTCTATTTGAAATGTGAGCAGAGCAAAATTATAAGTGCTTTTCAGAATCTGAGTGGTCTTCCCCTACCACATCCCAAGCGATACTCTGGTTCCTTGGCACTTGTTTGACATCTTAGAGATAGAAGAGTCCATATGCTCAGTTGTGACTCACAGAATACTGGCAACCAGAAGAAAGGCCATGGTGCCTTCAGAACTATACAAGGAGCAATGACTATGACAAAAATTAATGTATTTGGTAGCAGTTGTGCAGTTATTCTGCTGATATTTTCTCGATGCTAGAGATAAGTCCCAGGTCTCTGGAAGATCTGGGTATGTACTGCTATAGTGTATTTATATTAAGAAGCTGATATACTTGAAAGAGAGACAAGTGCTACCCATAATGTTTTCTGCCTAAGTAGAAGTATCAAAAGAGTTAGTGAGAACTTTGGACTGATTACTCAAGACTATGAAGTTTTCAATTCACCTGTGGTGGGGGCTGCTCTGAAGATACAAATGCTGTGTGTGGCAGCACCTAATAAAAATCTGAACAGTCCATCTCTTAAGGACACAGATTTTCTCAAAAAAGGACAGAAAGCCCCTAAACTTCCATTCCAGGGACTGGAAAAGCAGACACAATCACTCAAAGATGCTTCAAAATCCCTCCAGTCCCATATGACTAATTAAAAAAAAAAAAAAATCTTGAAAGCTTCTCAAAACACCGTAGAACAACTTTAGATAAAAATAATGGATGGATCGCCTGGGTGGCTCAGTAGGTTAAAGCCTCTGCCTTCAGCTCAGGTCATGGTCTCAGGGTTCTGGGATCGAGCCCCACATCGTGCTCTCTGCTCGGCAGGGAGCCTGCTTCCTCCTCTCTCTCTGCCTGACTCTCTGCCTACTTGTGATCTTTCTCTGTCAAATAAATAAATAAATAAATAAAAATCTAAAAAAAAAAAAATGGAGAATTTGAATGGAAGGCACTCCTAAGAGAAGTCTGTTTGCCCAAGAAAACTGTAGGATGGAAGCTGAGCTTAGAAACTGAAGAAACAGAAAAAAAAAAAAAAAATGCTTGAAAACTAAAACTCATGAATGAAACAGGTCCTGAATAGCATGGAGAACCAATGAAATATCTCTGACTGGAACCATGTTTAACATGATAAGTTTGCTGATCTCTTTGGAAATCATGCAGATGGCAAATTCCAAATTAGGGGAAAAGAAAAAGTCAGGAAATGAAGATCACCTCTATTTTCTAATGTCAGGATTCAATTTAAAGTCATTGATCCTTTTAACTTAAGTGTTTTCTTTAAAAGGATCACAGGTAAGAGTAAGAAACATCCAAAAATTATGTGAGGAAAGTGAAATGATTGAAGAACTTACAAGACAAATAAGTCTCTAAGCTGAGTAAACATCTCAAGTCTGAAAATTCACAGCTTTAAAGTGAGCTGCGAAGCGCCAACTGAAGCTTCACACGCCCCCTGCAGGACATCAAGGACAGGTAACACATCTTCAGAAAAAAGTCCATTGGGGAATGAATGCACTGCTTCTAAATAGAGAAGAAACTTCCCAAAAGGTAGAGACATGAACCACACAAAGCAAAAGGCAGCTTTAGCAGGAAGATGGCAGGAGACATGGACAAAGCATTGGAAAGAGCCACTTCCTTCTATCAAGGCCAGATTCTTTTCTATGAGAAAAGAGCTCAAGAAAGTTGGATGGCAGCTCTGTTGACTGAGAGAAAGCTCAATGAGCAAAGAAAAGAGTATGATTAACAACAGACAAATACAGCAAAAGTCGAGTTTAAGTTCCAGCCTTTTTCAAGGAATCTTCTTGCCCCTGCTGTTTGACACACAGCCCACAGAGACCTAAAAGGATTAGAGTTCTTCCTGATCATCAGGTTCCCCAGGAAAGAGGAGGGTCATGTTGAGAAGGAACAAGGACCCAGGGTCACATGTAGGTTTAATTCAGTTCTCACAGCAACCAGTCCCTGAACAGCTACAATCGCAGCATGACATTTGACTGTATTTCCCCTTTTAAAAGTATTTTATCTTTTTGATCAACTGTTAATCAATTGATAGTATGAGTTATCTTACTGAAGTTTGATGGTAATATACCTAAAATAATATTTTTCAAATATAGATTTCTTTAATATCATTCTTATGAATTCATAATTTCACCTCATTGGACTTTCTAGTACCAGATAATGTATTATAGTTTTTACTTAAATAAAAGATACACTATTAAACCGTCATTAAAAGTTGACATGGAGATTGTTTAAAACAAATACCATTTCTATTAACACCAGCAACATACAATAAAGAAGAAACTACATGAATACAATAAGAAACCAGTCCATTTGGAGTCTTAAATTTTACATTAGAAACATATTTTCCACAGAATTAGCCACTGACAATAACAGAAAATGGTAATATTTTGCCACAGTAATAGTAGGTAGATTTTTAAAAATTAGATAAATTCTGTTATGAGTTCAGTTGCTGCCTATATTTATGGTCCTTTCATATATCTACACTAGTATTTGAAAGGAAACCAAACTCAATAGATTTACTCATATATTATTTATTGGTCCCCTACTTTATAGATTTTTGTCTTTATTTATTTATTTATTTTTTTTACTCTGTATTGGGTATTATTCTTCATATTTATTTTTTGTAGCTCACAAAAGAATATTTTTCTCAGTAAAATTTTGAAGCACCTAATATAAAAAAAAATCCAGGGACGCCTGGGTGGCTCAGTGGGTTAAGCCTCTGCCTTCGGCTCAGGTCATGATCCTAGGTCCTGGGATCGAGTCCCACATCAGGCTCCTTGCTTGACTGGGAGCCTGCTTCTCTCTCTCTGCCTCTGCCTGTCACTCTGCCTGCTTGTGGGTACTCTCTCTCTCTCTCTCTCTCTGACAAATAAATAAATAAATAATCTTTAAAAAAAAAATCAACTTGTTATTAAATGTCTGAAATAGAAGGACTGACCAAAGCAGTGAAACAGAATGTCAGAACAAATTGTGACTTTGCAGTTTGAGCCTGAGAGCTCACCAGAGGTCTTCCTCAGGACCAATTCATCTTAAAATGCACACAGTCTTTCAAGTAATACCTCACAATGCTGATGCCTGTACTAGGAGCCAAGATCAAAAACTGTAAATCTTTTTGTCACCATGAATTATATGAAGTAATCAATCTCAATCCCTTGGGACAAGAACTTTGCAAAAAGAACCCCAAAATTGTGTTTCATCCATCCTGAAAGACTAGTAAATCATTTTCAAGTTAATGTCTTATCTAATGTGTATATATATATATATATATATATATACACACACATATATTTCAAAATAGATATAATGCAGATAGTACGTAGTATATATTGGATATATCTTATAATAACTATTGATGATACAATGAATAATAATTTGCTAGCATCCGTATTCTTATTATCCTTATTAACTCACAGTAAACATACTTGAAAAGTTAAAACGAAACTTCAAAGATATTTTTGTTGTATGCTAGCAGTTATTCTGTGTTTAATTTTCAAAGGTACTAAGTTTCAAGAAAAGATGCATGAATTTCTTTAAATAGTTTATATTTTTTGTATATTCTAAAGCACTACTAGGTTGTAACTGCTCATCCTATGCCAATTTTACATTACTGAAGTTGTTTCTGTGTGAATTAAATGGCATTGTATTCTTTAAATTTTAAAGATGTAGTTCTTTACTGCATATCAAACAGTGAAATTGAGTGGAAAGTGCATTGGACCAAATACTTCAGTGGGATTCTCATGTGTTAATGTTCACATCCTCTTTCTCAAGGGCAGTTCTGCTTGTACCTAATTCCTTTGTAGTCATTGCTGCATACCAGTATATCTGTGAATTTTTCTTGTAATACTTTGATAGAAAAACGAAAATAGAACTTGGCCATCTGAATCAGTAACAATCTCTTCTGGCATGCAATTTGCCTATAATATAATATAGAAACATCTTAGGAGAGATTTTGTTCTTGATAAGTCATATTTTTTGCTTTTGACAACAACAGGAAACTTACTAGAAGCATTTTTATTAATGCAACCAGCTTAGATATTATTAGATGCTCAAATGCATACACTTCAGTTTATTTCTGTGAATATATATTTTTTGACATGTAGACATAATCTTGGTTTTCAGATTTCTAACTTTTAGATGACTCTATATAAGCGAAGCATTTCTATCATGCTCTTATCTCCACGGTACCCAAAGCTGTCATATGTGTTTAGCTGAAGAGCTGAGGACAAAGGCTGTGTTGATATGACATGTTGAAAAATTCACTGGGTTGAAAAAAAAAATCAATAAACATTATGCTTTTTGCAAGTTCTGTAACTGAATTATATGTTGTGAGCAAACTAATAAAATGTTCAAAAACTGGCCTTTACCGGTTGAGATACATATATGTGTGTGTGTATGTGTGTGTGTATAGATGCAATATATATATATTGCATCTATGTATATGCACATGGAATTTTATGTGGAAGGGAAAACAAATTAACAAATTTAGTTGGCTTATGTATAATATATATCTCATATGTGGGTATATAACATGCGTATATTAAAATGTAGACAGTATAATCAAACTAAAAAATATAGACAGCACCTTTGTTTACTATGCTAGTTTTGAATCAATTGAACCTGTAAGGTTGAGTTTCCTTTGCAATTTTAAAATTTTGAAATATTCAGGAATTTATCTTAGAAATTATACATGTCATCACAAGGCCATCCCATCCTCTCCCTCCCTTTATTCAGTGTCACGTTCTTCCTCTTTGTAAGATGTTTTTTTCTATTCCACTCCATCTTTTGGCCCTTTGAACTTAGTGACAGTTTTAGTGGTTACTTACAGTGCTTACATACTTACACTATTAGTTACAGTGTATGTGTTCATAAATTTGATCTTCCTCATAAGAAACAGTCAGTTACAAAAAGATTATTGGGTATTTTTAAGAAACTCAGATTCTGAAAAAGAGTAAAAGAGAACAGGTAAGGGGGACATTTTTATAGCAAATTCTGGAAAAAAATGTGTCTAGTTATTAGGACAATTGATTATTTCTTTTTACTATCTATTTAATTGCCCCAAAGTCTCTAGTAATTGTACATTTCTGTAAATTTTAAGGAAAAAAATCAACCTTCAAGCCAAATTTATGCAGAAGTAACATTTTAATTCTATTTTGAAACCTAACTGCTTGAGTTAAATATTTATAAAATATAAAAATACTATAAATTTGCAGTCTGCATAGAATAGGATATAGATGGCTTTTTCTCCTTATTATCCTGAGATTACAATGATACACACTTTATAAATGTATTCAAATATAAATACAGAATTTGCTATTAGATACCAAGGTTGTTTGCTTACTTCACATAAAATCTGTACTAAATTTCAGCTCTTTTAAAGCTGGTCACCACCAAAATTAAAGTGGGGGAAATAGTTTTAACAAATTTTAGAGGGATGAAAAACAGTTGAGCAGTTCACATAGGTCTTCTTATTTTAAAATTGTATTTAACATGATAGACATATTGGGTGCATTTGATATATGCTTCTGCTGTGACAAATTATCTAAGTAGAAGTGCATTTAAGACATAGCTAACTTTTGGATAAATCTTTAATGTGAATGCTCGAACATCTCCAGTAGTTAAATATCTGAGAAGTAAATTAGCTATCTGGTCTAAGTGTTGCAATTGCTCCCTCTGAACAGTGTTTATTTAGAAAATCCTTAAATAATTTTTACATAAAATCTTTTCTTTATACTAGACGAGCTTTAGTGGTCCAACCTAGTGTTACTGATTGATAATAATAGAAATAACTGAGTTGTTAACCTATTCCTACCACGGAGCCAGGAGGTTTCTCTCATGATCTCAGTTTTGTCTTCATAATTTAACTCTTGTTATTCCTGTTCCTGTAGCAGGAGAGACTGAGAGCCAGGGATTTGAACAAACCATCCATAGTGCTCTCTGCTGGTGGAAGGGCAACTTGAAGTCCAGTTAGTTAAACTTCAAATCCTTAACAATCTTGTGATACTGTTTCTCTGACTCAAATTCCCTAACAAGTTCATGAATCTATATGTTGTTGTTGTTCAATGTTGGCCTGACACAAAAGTAATTATGACACTAATATTCTTTCATAAATTGAAAAGGCTTTTCTGAGCTAGCATGTTAAAATAGAATGAGATTCTGTATCCCTGACCTCTCAGCTTTACTATATATGAAAAATTGCATAATATAATGAATTGACTGTAGAAACACTTGTAAAAATTCTTTAAAGTACTTGATTTTGGGGAACCATCCAAGAAATAATTTTCTATCTATTTCAGTGAATTTTATTAAGCCTACTATTGTCTTGATTATACAAATATAGCACATTTGGATTGCATCTTCTCAATTCCTTTAAGAAGTTTTTTTTTGTTTGTTTTTGTTTTTGTTTTTGTTGCATTGTATTTATTTATGCTTTAAGAAGTTTTACACTAAGGGTTTCATCATTGCCTTTACTTTGAAAAAGAGGTAAAACCAGGAATCTCTGTTTGAAGAATATTTATTAAATATTTACTATATATCTGAATTTTTTACTAAAAGATGCTATCTATTTTTATGTATATCATGTCCATTTGAAAAAAAAAAACCAAAAAGTTTTGGAAAAGTTTCCAGACAAGAAATTCCAAACTTTCTTTAATTGAACAGTAACCATTCAATGCCACATATATTGCTTTTCAATCTTACCTCTGATAAAACTCAAATCCAAATTTAATATTTAGCTATAATAATAACTCTTGTCATGATTGTTTGCATTATTTTCCTTTAAACATCAGAACCATATATTTAAATGACTAAGTTCTCTTCATGTCCAAGAATGAACTCACAATGTTCTCTAAATCTGATTCACTTTCAATGTTCTCCTTCTTAGTAAATAAGACTAACTTTTATATACGTAGACACCAGTCTGACACCACCTTATTTCTTCACACTCCAAACCAAAGCCTGCCAGTGTTACCTCCTGAATATTATTCACATCTTTCCACTTTACTCTCTCAAACCATCATCTATCTATCTCTCTCTCTCTTTTTTTTTTTTTAAAGATTTTATTTATTTATTTGACAGACAGAGATCACAAGTAGGCAGAGAGGCAAGCAGAGAGGGGGCGGGGGAGAGGGGAAGCAGGCTCTCTGCTGAGCAGAGAGCCTGTTGCAGGACTTGATCCCAGGACCCTGAGATCATGACCTGAGCTGAAGGCAGAGGCTTAACCCACTGAGCCACCCAGGTGCCCCTATTTTTTTTTTTTTTTTAAGATTCATCCATTTAATTTAGAGAGAGCATGAGTTGGGGGAGGAGCAGAAGAAGAAGGAGAAAGAGACAGAGACCCACACAGGGCTTGATCCCATGACCCTGAGACTGATCCAGGGCAAAATCAAGAGTCTGACTTCAATAGACTGAGCCACCCAGGCACCCTTAGAATCATCATCTCTTGATTAATATGTACCTGTCTTACTGTGGTATTCCTATGCTGCCTCTTTTTATCCTCCAATTTCTTCTCCACACAAAACTTATTTTTTAATTAAAAAGAAGATCTGATCATGTCAAGCCCTCTGTTAAAACTACTCAGTGACTTATTGATTTAGAATATAGACTCAAATTAGTGCAATGTTCCTTGAGTTTTGTACAATTTAGCCTCTTATTTTTATTCCAGCTCCATTTTCTATCATTGCCCATAGTTTGTTCATAGTCTGTCGAACTTATCTTTTATTGCAGATTATCATAGATATCACATTCCTTTTCTCTCAGAACCTTTATAAGTTTTTCTACCATTCTGACATATACCTTCCCTTCACTCCCATCTTTTATTAGTGAATTACTTTTAATCTTTCAAAATTAAGCCAGTGTCATTTCCTAAAAACAAACCTTTCCTATCCAGCAGATCATGCCTGACTGACTTCTTAGAAAGTCATCGAGTCATGATGTTTAGAGAGTTTCTAGAAAGAGGAAGCGGTGAGCAGTTGTTACCTCTTCCACAAGCATGAGGATGTGAAGAATTAATAAATGCTGATTTTATGAGAAAAGTGAGATAGTAGGATTGAAGTCCGAAATAGAAATTTTGAAATATAGATACCAAGAAAAGATTGCTCTTTGAGGAAATCCTGAGGTAGATCCTAGGGTGGATCATATAGTTCAGGAATATTTCCTTCAAATGAGTGAAACAACAACATGTTTATAGGGACAGTGGAAATATCCAGTGCACTAAATATAGCCGAAAGACTCAGAGTGCCTTACATGTAGAAGAATGTACAAAACCCAGCAGTTCAATTAGATGAATAACAAATGCACAGGTGTTTGAATGTAAAAACCAGGCAGGTAGTAGTTGAAGGTGACTCTAACATAGTTCTGGAAGGGATGACAAGATGAACAGTTTTAAAAAGGAGTGTATCTTTTGCATGGAGCATTTATTTCATAGCTTCTGAATTTGGTATGTTTTGAATTTTGAGAAAGCAGAAGAGGTGAAAGAGAATAACAAAGCATTTGAAAAAATATTTTCTACCTCATGAACAACAGAGATATTCTTTTTGTTTTTCTGCTACTCATCCAGAGCTAGATTGCTCACAATCCTTAGTCTTGAAGACACACACACACACACACACACACACACACACACACAAGTGTCTATATGATAGAGTTATTCTCTTTGTTCTGAGCAGCATATGAAGTAGGAGATGTTCTGTCAGCAGGGGTCCAGGCCTTTTTCTGTCTCTTAAGGGCATCTGTTTTTCCTTTTTGTTTTCTTTTTCCCACGTCTGAAAGAGCAAGCACATTTGAAAACCCCTCAAGGAAGTACCATTTTCCAATTAGATACTACCACAGCCTCATTTGGAGGAACAGAAAAGAAAAAAAAAAATGGAACTAATAGTATCCATAAAGTTTAAAAATAAACAAGAACAAAATATTGATGAAAATCAACTTGTGGCTTTCTCTTATATCCTAAAACACAATTAGTGGCTTAATCCAGAAACCCACATTATAGACATTTAATGTTTGCAAGCTCTGCAGAAGTTTTTGACATTTTAAGTTAGATATATGTCACAGCATTCTTGGTAAATATCCCACATGCTCTTTCTCATCTTCCAAAAGAAGGGTATACCTGGTGGTAAAAGATTTTATTCAGGGAGCTGGGAAACCTTCAAATGGGAATATTCCTGAAATTCAATTATAGTCAGTATCATTACGTCCTGAGATCACATAAAGTGATGTTTTAGTTGAGTTCTAATGAATTTCAGAGTTGAGAAGAAGTTTGCCAGGTGTTTAAGGGGAGAAATGGTACTTTAGAGATGTAGATATGTGTCACATTATAAAGGGCTTTCTGTGCTATACCAGGAAATTTGGAGTTTACATTGCAAGTGATAATGAATCACCAAGGAAGTTAAATGGAAGAGTGTTATGATCAGATGTGAATTTTACCATGCTAATTTGAAAAGCATGGCAGAAATTAGAGAACAGAGACAGGAAGACCTTCAGTAGACTTGCTTTAACTTGGTTAAAGATGATAAACGCCACAGTGAAGACACTAACATCAGTGAAGACCTATTTATGAAATTAAATTGATCAAACTTTGTGGCTAGATGTGAAGGTCACATCAGAAAGTTTTGTTGAGATACATCAGAAGTTTTGTTGATCCCAAATTTTCTATCTGAGGCAACTGTATTTCAGGAAAAAAAAAAAAAAGAATCAAGAATTGATGGTAGACTTGATTGTAGAAAATGTGTGGTTATTGACGTCCCTTTCATTTCCTCAACAATTTTGCATACAAATTTTGCACTAGAGATATTTCCTGATGACTCCTTCTTTTTACATCCCCCTTGGTTTAATTGTCTGTGCTTGATATGGAAAAGTAGAAGACAATGAGTAAGATGTTGCCAAATTTCATCTGGCAGTTAAAAAAAGTAGACCAGAGCTATTGCAATTGATGTTCTCATTTCAATCCCCACTTAAAATAATTAAGTACCTAAGTGTGTGCCTTCATATGACTACCACCCCTGAGGCCGATCATATCCCTGAGGCTCATTGTGTCCCATGATTTGTAAATTTTACTTCTCACCATATAACTTTTAAAGAATGTTTCTGTTTATCTTCGAGTCATGCTGAACTAATCTAGTGTTCTAGCATGAGCGAAACTTTTAAGGAAATGAAAAACTCTTTAGCATTATATCTGATTTCACACATTTCCATTTTACACCTGTTTCTTTTTGCATATCATTAGATGCTGATTTTTCTCATACAGCTCATTTTCAAATACATTTGCCATTTTCATGCAATTTGTGCACTATTATTAGATCTACAGATTTCATATTTTCTATTTTAGTTGAGGAATTCTTAATGGACTTTGCTTTAAAACAGAAAGATTTGACTAAAACAAATGAGTAAAACTGTCTGATGTCTGATTTTTCAAAACAGAAAATCTTCTTTGAGAACAGGTTACTTTAAGCAATAGCCAAGTTATAGAGTGAAAAAAGGCCATTCAGAGTGAAGGAGGGAAAATTGTTTCAGAGATACTGAAGAACATCATGAATGAAAGGTCTTTTTTGGTGGTAGCAACAGATAAGAAACAATTATGCAAGAGAAATATGACCCTGTCTCAAGAGTTTAAATTAGGTAGGAAGGAAAGGACACAGAACCACAAAGGAAGAACAGCCTCAAACAGTAGGTCCAGTGACCTACCTAAGGGCTGGTGGTATACTTTACTTTTAATGGCAGCCAAAATTGGGTAGGCCAATAGCCTGATCAATGACAGGCTCTTGTGCAAAGGAAGTTAAGTGTCCTTTTCCAATACAAAAGATGGAACTGTTCAAGCAATACCTTGACAAGGCCACCCTGAAGAACAGTAATGCATTCAGCCTTTGAAAATGTGTTGCTATAGGTTATATATAGTTTAACATGGTACCAAGAAGACACGCTTTTGTAAACTGATCTATTGTATGGTGGCTGATAGAGTGAAAAAGCAATATGATTTAGAGAAGAGGTTACTCTAGGGGTCTTATTAGAGTATATAAAGGCTTAGGCAGCTAACACAAGACTAGGGAAAGATGAATTTCTATTGAGCTGCAATAGAATTCATGAACATGACTGGAAATCCTAACAACAATGTGTGCTTCACCTGTTAGGTAAAATGTTCATAGAAACTTCAAAGTTTAGAACTTCTATAATATTGGTAACGTCTACTATAAAGATCAGTAAAGGTTCAATATGCTTTAGTGTATTAATTAAATTATTTGATGAAAAATATACCTATTTAAATAAATGGATTCATTCTTTTCTGAGAAACTGACCACCAAATTGTGGACTAAAATAAAAATATCTACCATAAAAATGTCATAGATCTTCATACTAAATGGCATCAAAAAACATAGTTTAAGTTCAACTCAAGTGGTGTGTTGTTAAGTGTCTAATAACTGGCTCTTTGGGGGGAAAAGCTTCTGATTTGTAGCATTCTCTGAATTTTCTTGGTTAAAGTACTCCAACCATGGCTGTTTCCAAACTAACATCATTGAACACAGGGTTGAGAAGTGGTACTGTGAGGCTCTCACAACTCTGGTAGGAACCAGTTCTAGTTCACCATAGAATTTAGATTAAAAACATCATTTCAGGGACACCTGGGTGGCTCAGTCAGCTAAGTGCCTTGGGCTCAGGTCATGATCCCAGAGTCCTGGGATTGAGTCCCAGATTGGGCTCTTTGTTCTGAGGGGGGCCTGCTTCTTCCTCTGCCTGACATTCCACCTGCTTGTGTGCGCTCTCTCCCTCTCTCTCTCTGACAAATAAATAAATAAAATCTTAACACAAAACAAAACAAAACAAAATGTATCATTTCAAGGGGTGCCTAGCTGACTCAGTAGAGCACATGACTTTTGATCTCTAGGTTGGGAGCTCTTAATCTTGGGGTCATGAGATTGAGCCCCATGAAGGGTATACAGATTACTTAAAGAAAACCCATCATTTCCAGAAAGATGTCATATAATAATTTTCTGTTAAGAGATTTCCAAAGAATAGGGAATTTAAATTAAGAATTTTATTGGAAATCTAGTTTCTACATGTACTGGTTAAGGGATTTTATTTTATTTTATTTTTTAATATTTTATTTATTTATTTGACACAGAAAAAGAGAGAGTGCACAAGCAGGGGGAGCAGCAGAGCAAGAGGAAGAAGCAGGCTCTCTGATGATCAGGGAGCCTGATTTGGACTCCATCCCAGGACTCTGGGATCATGACCCGAGCTAAAGGCAGATGCTTAACTGACTGAACCACCCAGACACCTCTGGTTAAAAGATTTTAGAGACTATGTCTTGAGTCTCAATTTCCTCATCTCTAAAATGGATTATTATAAAGAGTATATGAGATGATTCATGAAGAAACTATAATTTACTATTCTAAATGTATTTTATTGTTATTTTACAATTCTAAAACCTAAATGAGTTCTATTGCCAAAAAAATAAAAATTGACAATATACCACTAACTGAAATCTAGATCTAATTTTAGTGTTGGCAGTTTTTAAGGTTAGAAGGTCACCAATCAAAACTGTAAGATGAATTCTCTTAATGGCACACAGTCAATTTGTATTGAGACTACAACTGAGGTTATAGTCCTAGCCCCAAGCTAATTCAATTTTCTCTCTTTCAGGTTCTTATAGTACCAATTTAATGGAAAAGTCATAGTTAAATTAACCAGACAGCGTCTCTAATAAAGGGTCAAGGGGAGCTTTCATGGAGATTAAAAATATATTTGTTGCAAAATAATTGTGCTATTGAAAATAAAACCAAAAAAAATATGTGATTATGAAAATGATGTTGTCAGAAAGTAAGAAACTTGTTTAAGATCACCTAGTACAAGTAATTAGCAAACTACCTGAACTGAAGTCATAGCTCCAGATGTTGGCTAGGAGACTGGTTAGTAATTTTGATAAATTAAATCATGTGTGATATTAACACATGAACATGTCATGTCCTTTAAGTCATCTCCTCTAAATATAATAATTCTCCAGTGAATTAGCACCAGGGTGAAATGGTCTTCAATAAAACCAAAGACTGCAAGGTCAGCACATAAGCAAAGTTGAGCCGCAAAAATCTGTTTAGGTAAATCCTTCATGAGGAAGACAAACAATAATAACAACACACACACACACACACACACACACACACGAGAAAGGTAACACTTGATAGACATGAATCGTGGCCATTCAATGGTCATAGACATTCTATAGCTTGATATGTGCAATAAAATGTTTATTATGTGAGGGAAACTAGAGTTTGCCTCAAACTTCTGAAGTATTTGCCTCCCTCCCTCTCTTTCTCTCTCTTTTCAACTTATATATGTTGATTTCTTTTTCTTTTTTTTTTTCCTATCTACAGGAGCACTGTTCAATCCCCTAGTCTCAGTTCTTTCTGCTGACTAAGCAATCCAGGGGCAGCTTTCAATTTACATTCTTATCAAGGAATTTTTAAAGCTGATAATTCTAATAAGCACTTTACTAGTTCCCCTATGGATTTTTTGCAACCACCTCAAGCTTTTCACATTTTCTATTCAAACTTTACTTTACATTGCCTGTCATTTCTTATAAATTTCTGAAACTTTCCTCTGTCCGCCTATGTTTTATTAGGGAAAAGAGTGAAGTGAAAATGTTATTTCTCCTTCAAGTATGAGGTATTTGATTTATATATTAGAGGCATGCCTTTTCCTGAAAACTCTATCAAGTTGTGACTCTTCAGGCAAAATAGTTATTATTAGACTAAAGAATTATGTTAAGTTGTTCCTATGTTTTTTAGTTTTAAAAAATAAATTGTGCAAAACTGAAAGGAGCCCTTAAAGTGCAAATGCCTTCACCATTTGACCAGGCAGTTTGGGTACGAAATTAATTTCAAAGAACCTCATTTGGAACCACTGTGGGTTTGCTATATATAGTGTTGCCTCTACCATAAAACCTTGTGTTTAACTGTGTATGCATACATATTTTATTATCAGACCTATAAAAAAAGGTCTTCTTTTTGGCTTTCCATTGGCTTTCAAAGAACCTGATGTCAATTTGCTTACACTTTGCATCTTCAGGAATTTTACAAAAGAAACTCAGGAAAGAGAATTGTTTGGTTACTAAATATCTGAAACTATTTACACATATTATCTAAGACTTTAGATCTCAAATTTAGTTTGCATTAGAATACCAAAAGTGTGTGTGTGTGCATGCACATATGTTTAAGAATTTATTTATTTATTTTAGAGATGGAGAATGAGAGAGAGAGAGAGAGAGAAAGAAAGAGAGGAAGCAGGGGGTGAGTAGCAGAGGGAGAGAGAGAGAGGGACAGACTCCCCCATGGAACCAGTGACTGAGCTTGATCCCATGACCCTGAGATCATGACCTGACCCAAAATCAAAAAACGGCCACTTTAACCAACCAGTCATTCCAAGAATCACCAAATGTGTTTTCAAATGCATTTGCAGAGTCTTCCCACTCAGGAATTCTGATTCAGGAAGACTTGCAAGTGGGCAAATGGCCAGGTTTTGCAAAATCTGGTCTACAAAGTAGTAAATTCAATGAAGAAAAGATCTGTCATGCTGGTTTACTAACACTTTTTTCTACAAATGAATTGACAAGATAAAATAGTTGATTAAAAACACCTCCCTTAGACAGATTCTTCAGGTACTTGTCTTCTAGACTTCATGTAATATTAGTGGTGGTATATTTCAAAAGACATTTAAGCACACTTTTCTAAATTTTACTAGCATTGCACGTTTTATAGCATGAGTTCATGAGAGTTATTAATTACATTTCTAATACAAGCTATGTACTTCAAACAAAATTTTAGCCTGATGCCTTGATTTTAAGATTATGATTTGTATACAAATAAGGGATTTAAGACTCATCTGCACCAGGATCAAAGCCTGTAAGGAAGAGTGTGTTGTCAGCATCATACATAAATATATTAGACTTTCTCTTAGGGATAAAGCAACAAGAATATTTAATTATTGCAAATTTGTGGGGGGGAGCAGTGTATAATATATTATTTATTGTGACATTTCATGCTAGATTAAGCAACATCATAGTAATGCCAATGCCATTTAGAAGCTAAAGAATTAAAATAGAACTCCCCAGAAGACAGAAAAATCATCATAAATCTTGTTTTATATCAAAACATTTCTTTGCTAAAAATTTAACTTTTCCTATACATATTCTTTACAAAATAGCTAGCATGGACCATATGGTGCAATATAACATTTTGTTCTTTAAATATGAATGAAATCCAGATGCCTAAAATCCATTTTAAAAAGTAACTATCCCTAAGAAACCTTATTTCTAGAGTTTTCCATATTATAGGAAATTCCACTATAACAAGGGGTAAATAGAATATTTAGAACTATCTTTACTCTGTAATTGTTCTTAAACTCTTGATGATAGCCTTTCAGTTAAATTCCTTATTCATCAGTAGGACCAAACCTAATTACACTGATTTATATTTATTAACTCAAGATTTTTCACTCAAAAAAGTGTGAATATTGTTAAGAGGCAGAAGATCTTAGACCCAAAGAAAGAAAGAATGATTTCAGCATGTGTCCTGCAAGAATATTAGGTATCAGGAATATTTATATGTATTTATAATGATTTATACAACAGATGAGAGTTTTTTAATTGGTCCCATCCATCTTACATTACCATTGTTCTTCAGGGTTCTGCTTTGCCCCTAGTACCCAGACCCCACATGAGCAATGAGAGCAAAGAAGTCAGGGCAGGCTTTTAGGAATCATGAAAATGTATGTGGGGATTAGCGGCAATCCTGAAATGTGGGGAAAAAAAAAAAAAGTTTCGTTTGTATAATATATTTTTTAATTAAGTAGAAGTATAAGTATTAATTATATGCATATATAAAATACATAAATTAGGGATAGATATAGGGTTTTGAAAACTATCATTCATTAACAATTCTGGAGTTAAATATTGTATTGGGAACGTGTCCTCTATCATAGGCAGCCTCAATATCTTGACTGTGCCAAGCTAATCTTAATGAGGATGGTGAAAAGTAGGTTGAGTATTTATTTTTGACTAAAACAGATTTACTTTTCAATTGTGCTTTATTCAAATAAAAGCTATGGTTATAAAACTGTGATATGCATTTCAAGTTTGAGATTCAGCATAAGATGATTATATACTAACATACAGAAAAAACATTTGGTTTTTATAGATCATTGAAGAGCTTATAAAAAATGTTCTTCAAATGCATTAAAAGAAAACAGTACAGCTTTGAGTCTTATATTTCAAAGTCCTAAGAAATTTAATTTTGTATTTATACATTCTTCATTAGCTATTGCATATTGCATAGAGTATTTAGACAAAATCAACATGTAAACTAACTAAATTTACTTGTCAAACCTGTTTGGAAATCCTGCCTTTTATTTCATTCTTGTTCATTTACACTATTTTCCAATTTCTCACAGACTTGGAGGCTGAAAAGTCCAAGATCAAGGTGTTAGCAAAACGGATTTGATCTTGGGCTTTCCAGCTCCCAGAACTCTGAGAAATAAATATTTGTTATTGAACTCATCCAGTCTATGGAATTTATTATGGCAGCCTGAGCTTACTAAGATAAGTACCAAGGTGCCAGAACCTAAAGTATACTGTTCTACTATATATTTTCTTGTAAGTGTAAGTTTTACTAAAAACATTACTTATAGGTGGGAAAGAAGAAGGCTTAAATATCTCCTACTCCTATCTCAAATGGGCTGTAAACTGTCTTTGCCAGTATAACGTAACTTAAAAATAATTACAACCAGGGAATTTTTAGGACAGTGAAACTATTACGGTAGATACATATCATTATGTATTTGTCAAAATTCATAGAACATACAACACAAAGAATGAACCCTAATGTAAACTATGGGCTTTAGTTCAGCATTGGCTCACCAATTGTAACAAACATACCACACTAAACCAAGATATTAATGGGGGAAGAGGTACTCAAGGTATTAATGCAGGAAGAAGGAACTCTCTATACTTTTCTCTCAATTTTTCTGCAAACACAAAACTACTAAAACAATGAATTCTTTTAATTCATTTAATTAATGGATTTAAAAAAAAAAAGCCAGGCCAGTATTACTTATGTTACTTAGGGCAAGTGTTATAAGTCTATTTTAGTTGAGGGTTTGACCCAGCAAAAAGTTAATGTGATAACAACTTCTTTTACTGAAATTTTATATTAGTCTCTATCCTGCTTACCTAAAAGGGATTTTTCATATAGAAAAAAATACATGACTAGTTAAAATTTCAATAAATTGAGTTATTCTTGTGGTAATTAAAACATTAAGGCATAGGATGAAAAAAGAAATGAAATCGGTTTTAAAATTCAAGCTTCATTCTCTCTCCCTTCAAAATAGCATTTGCTCTGGGAACCGAGCATTACTAGAATGGTCAGAGGAAGCAGTTCCTCTTCTGATACTTTTATAAGTAAAAGATGGTGACCATTTAACAATAGTAGACCCTGCAGATTCTCTAGCTATACTTTTTCTAATATTACAGCTGTGTTTTAACTAGCTACCTAATTTTTTAATCTTGGTGGTTTATTTTGGAAAAAGAATTTGGGGAATTAGGAAACAAAGATTGCAAGGATTCTAGATAAGTACAATCAGTAATTTCACTGCCACTATTTTACCTTGACCTATTATATGGATACTCCCAACTCCACGTTGTCAAGATTGGACTTATTCACGTAGACCATCCATTCATCACATAATACTGATCATGTGCTGTGAATAAAACATGGGCTAAAGATCTGTCACTTATGGATGTGGGTTGCTATTCTTGAGTTACAAAATCTTTGAGAGACCACTTTGAGTCTTGAATGTCAAATAATGGAAGCTTAAATTGGATAAAATAAGGACTTGTTTTTCTCCTCTCCTATGCATGAATTGCCTCTGTCATATCGTGACACAGGCCGCTTATTTTGTGTGTACGTTGGATAATTACAAAAATAATTAATATCTAGAACCCATTACAGAAATGTGACTATTGTTACCACAACAACTGATAACTATGGTAATTATAACAATAAACTGCATTTTTTATAATTAAACTTGACATCTACCAAACCAGTGGTTCCAAACTTTGATGTCCTTCAGAATCACCTGGAGTGTTTTCGAACCCAGATTTCTGACATTCTTCATCCACAGGCTTTCCGGTTCCATAGGTGAGGGCTGAGTAAATGGATGTGCATTTCTGACAAGCTTATGGGGGATGGGCTAATGCTGTTGGCCTCAGGACTCCTTTGAGAAACCCTACACTAAACCAAATCATTGATAATAAATCCTGCCAAAGCTTCAAGGGATTAAAAAGTTTTTCACAATGGAAAGAGGGTTCCGTTATGAGAGTTAGACATGTTTCAAGGTTGCTTCCCAAGATCTTTTTAGAGGAAGGCAATCTAAGAAAGAGTAACTATGTGTTATTGAATATATCTATACTGGTACTTGATTTTCTCTCAAATCTTTGCTGCACTAAAATTTTAAATAATTCTTAACGCACACTTTTTTGGCCTCCTGGATGCATCTACTTACCCATCTCTAAGATGGATGTTATTTTCTGAGATAAGATATTTTTCCCAATCATTAACTTCTAAAATATTTTTTTTTACTTAGTCTAAATTTCATATGAGAAAAGAATGCATGAAAAGTGAAAGATAGAACATTTGTGGCTTACTTTAATTTTCATAAGGAATATGTGGTACCATGATGATTAAAATTGTAGGGATTCTGTATGTATGCCCCATGGAAGGAAAATAATTTATGACCTGAACTGCTTCTCTTCAATGGAACATGTAATACGCTTCATGAGAAAAACAGGACCTATTTTTTTCTTTCAGATTTCCAGTTGTAAATTGTCAGGAATGGATAAGAGCAGAGTCAAAGTATTGAAATACTGAAATAGAAAATCTTTGTATCTAGGTAAAGAGAGCCATAAAACATTTTTGTCACTCACAATACTGTTTACTTTAAATAAAACAAAACAAAATAAGAGGAAATTAAACTGTGGCTGAAAAAAAGGATAACACTGGATGAAGTAAATAAAATGTCTTTAGTTTCTTACTCAATTCACAAGAACTAATGTTCCTTGTTCCTGTATCATCTTATAATAAATGCTATATTTGGGGGTTTTTTTTAAGGTTTTTTTTTTTAAGACAAGGTAATATTACATCATATATTAACTAGCTGTAATTTAAATAAAAACTTGACAAAATAAAGACAAGGAAAATATTCTGGGTGATTCTATGAAAGACAGACCTCCTAACAGCTTTGGTTTCACAGACTCTCTCTTGCTATAACATTGATGATGGATGCATAACTTTTGTTGTTATTTAATTAGCAAAAGAATGTAAGTTATGTACTCTTTACCCAAAGTACAGTATGAATATCTTTAAGTATTTTTAGACTTAGTGATTACAGAAATGGCACATGTAAGGTGAAGGTGAAATGCTATAATGTGACTCTGAGAAAAGGTGTACGTATGATCAAAGAATTTTAGGCTGCAAGCCAGTCAAAGCTAGGGATACTGGGGAATTTGGGTGGGTTTTACCTCCTGGAGATCTGTCTGCTTTCAGTCCATCCTCTATTATTACATGCTCTGTGTATTTGTTCCTGCTATTATAAATGGAACACTTGGCATTAAAAGTGATCATCAGTTATTGCTTGTTGTTTTAATGTATTTCTGTATACAAATGTTTCTATTTTTAAAAGTGTAGGCAATATTTAGGAGCTAATTAAAATTATGGTTGTCGTGTCTTCAAATTAATTATTTAACATGTAGAAATTAGTTCCTGCTGAAGAATAATGTTTTCAAAGCCCAAGAAGAATAAAAAACATTAACTCTCTTATGTTTCTTCTCAAGTTGAATATTGATTACTAAAAACTATTCTATTGTGGCATATGCCATATGTCCTACCAATGTACATATAAACTGGTTACCTCTACCTGAGGTTTTGCTTCTTTTCCTCTTCATTTCAAGTTAAGAGTTTTTGAAATTTAGCACACTATTTGTGCTTTGCTGATATGTACAGTATTTTGGTTCATTTACCACATTTACTCACACATCCGTCACCATTGTGTGATTGCTGTGTGTAGAATTTTGTATAGATTAATTTGAATTGAGTGACTTACAAAGCAAGAAAGAAAAGGGCAGCAATTATGCAAGTAAATATGGCATATAATTCCCTTTCTGTTTAACCAGAATGGCGGCATTAAGTATCAAAACAAAAATTCATTTTATCTATTTCTTGACATTTTCTGTTGCTATTATTTTATAGAAAACAGGGTAAAAAAAAAAAAAACCTAGAAAGTTTGTTTGTATCTTACTTGTCACTGATAACTCCAGTTTTTGTCTCCTTTGTTCTTTCCCTAAGGAACTGACATTAGAGTTCAGTGCAAGTTTTTTTGTGTACATGTATATTTCACTTCCACATTTTAATTAAAAAGGTTATTTAATTATGCATTATAATCTGCATATATAAAACTTTTAGAATGTGTGTATAAATATACATGAACCACACAAGGATTGTAATAACAATTGGTGACATTTTTAAAGTTTTGTAATTTGCTAAAAAATCTCTCTTAAAAAACCAAAACAAAATCATTATAATTCCTGAATGTCAGAAGCAGACTTAATCATTTGCAATTAAAATAACATACCAGTTTTTTAAAATATTTCCATATTATAGCTTCCTTTCACTCTCACTTATGTTAATGTTTAATGGAACTATCATATATAATGATTTTGCATATTTGTATACATTTTAAAGGTATGCGACTAACTTATGAATCTTAGCTCATGCTTCTTTGTAAACTGGAAATTAGAAAGGAGAATAAAGTATCACAATAGTCCAACCTAGAATATTCTAAATTTATCTCTGAAGACTATGGAAACACTCAACTTCCCCTAAAGCCCATGCTCTCAGAACACAATTATATATCTGTTAACAAGGAAATAGAGCTAGGGGAGTGGCTGCTGATGTTTGCCTGAATTAGCAGCAACTCCTTACTTTTCTTACCAGAATTATTTTGGTCCCTGTTCTTGTCAGTGGTCTGAGACTGCCATAGCTCCTCTGAAGTTCAACAACATGCAATTCTGATTGCTATGCATTCTCTCAGTCTGAGTTTCATTTACTGGGTTTTAGATTTTACATAGGAATCTAATCACGCTATAACCTGTGTGGTTGTCTCTCATTCAGCAGATTTGCCAGGTCCCAGACACTAATTCCTCCTTTGGAAACTTTTACACGTTCTTCCCTACCACATTCAAATCCTGCCTTTATTTATTTGAGTCTATAATATCTTACAGAACCCTCTTTCAACCCTTTTCTGCCCTGTCCTTTGTCACCTAATTTCTGGTAAGAGTAAAATTTTCTTGGACATAGATTATGTACTGAAAACACAAGAAAGAGAACTTATTATATATTAAGGTGTAGAATATGGGCAATAAATTATCATAGCACAGGAGAGGATTTTTTGAGAAATATATTTTGTTTATCTAGAGAAGTTCTCAAATAAATTAGGCTCAGAATTCTAATATATGACACATCAGAATCACAAAGTAGCATTCATAACTATTTTGAGATTTAAAGTATTTATTTTGTATTATATTTGAAATCATACAGAGATCATAAACTCTAAAAACCAAAAAATTCTATTTGGAAAGAACTTGAAAAATCATTTTGTCTCATCTCCACTCCAATACTTGAATCTCCTTCTCTAGTACCCTGACAAAGGAAGAAAAAGATTACTTTGAAAATGGCTCATTTCTATAAAAAGGATTATACAAATGTTCCTAAATTTAAGGAAGGTTGAAAATAGTAAGTTTGGCAAAATGCACTTTTAAAAAAAGATTTTATTTATTTATTTGAGAGAGAGAGGGAGGTAGCGAGAGAGCACAAGCAAGGGGGAGAGGGAGAATCGGGCTCCCTGCTGAGCAGAGAACCCAATGTGGGACTAAAACCCAGGACCCTGAGATCATGTCATGACCTGAGCCAAAGGCAGACGCCTAACCGACTAAGCCACCCAGGTGCCCTGAGTTCCTCCACTTTAAAATGAAATGATTGACTGCATTTATGGCATGGACTCAGGATTAAGTATTACATATTACTTGTTTTATATTAATTAACATCTAAATGACCAGTGTATAGAAAACACTGAGATAATCACTAAAAATACAAAGATATAAAAGACAGTCTCTATACTCCCATTCGTGAAATGAGAGAGATAGATAAATTATAAAAATAATTATGTTCTAGGATAAATATTGGCAGGTTATTCTCTACAGGTCAAATATGACTCTCTACTTATTTTTATATGTCTTCAAAAGTAAAAATGTTTTGTTTTTACTTTTTTAAATGCAAAATTTAAAATGCACAATGGTTATTGCTTTTCTGGAAAAACAGTTGCTCAGTTTTATCTCTAGATCCACAAAGCTTGAAATCTGGCCCTCCTACAGAAAATGTTTGCTGAGCTCTGATCTAGAATGATGATCAAAGTGAATAATATTAATAAGTTGTTTTGCAAGGGAGGTTAGAGGCTAGGAGATAGAGAAACAATAGAAGCAAGGATGCTTTGGTATTGCACCTTGTGGGACATGATTCAAAAAGTCCAGCTGGTAAGAGTACATGGAAAATGAGGGGAAAGAGATCTTGAAGCTAGACAAGGCTTTCAAGAATTTGGCCTATGCGGAGAGAGTCAAGTATTATTGTTTCACTTGTGGAGCATAAGGAATAACACGGAGGACATTGGGAGATGGAGAGGAGAAATGGGATGGGGGAAATCAGAGGGTGAGACAAACCATGAGAGACTGTGGACTCCGAGAAACAAACTGAGGGTTTTGGAGGGGAGAGGAATGGGGGTTGGATGAGCCTGGTGGTGGGTATTATAGAGGACACGTATTGCATGGAGCACTGGGTGTGGTGCATACACAATAAATGCTGGAACACTGAAAAGAAATAAAATAAAATGGAAAAAAAGTTAAAAAAACTTATTTTTTAAGATAAAAAGAAAAGAAATTGGTCTATGAAGGGAAAAGAAGATACTAGCTAGGATTCAGTGATGTTTCCTTAACTATAAAATGAGGATTATATAACTATTTACTTAATAAGCTTATTGAGAAGATTACACTACTGAATAATTTAAAGTGGTTTGAACTGCGCCTAATAAGTAGTAAGAGCTAAATTAATATTGGCTATTATTACTTCATTGGACAAGTTGTAGAACCTGAATCTCAGATTCCTGTTCTGTAAAACTAGGATAATAATGCCTATCTTTAGTGTTTTCAGGGAGATCTTTGCAAAGAACTTTCATATCACAAGATTCAGGCCCAGTCGGTGTGACTCAATTAGTGATGCTTATTTTCATACTTTGATACTCTCTATACCTTCCTTCCAAATCCCTCTCTCTTTCTTTCTCCCTCTCTCCCTTTCCTTCTCTCTCTCTCTCTCTCTCTCACACACACACACACACACACTCAAACACACTCCTGTCTAGCTAACCCCTATAAATCATTCACATGAATGTATATGCTGAGAAGGAGTCAATACAAGTGTTATGATGAAGTGGCTGATGTGAAAAGGACTGTGAGGAAATGGAAGGTTTAATTCAGAACCTAAACTAACTGAACAGAAAGAAAAATGGTTATTGATGGTAATTCTTTAAGTACCATGAGTTAAGTTTGCTGAGAATTTGGATGAGATGTAGGCAACAACTTTAAGATTGGGACCAGATTTTTGGAGGGAATATTGAGTGGGGAATAAAGAAATAAAAATAATTTTGAGCTAGCTGAGGGACCACCTGAGTTTGAAAATCATTGACTTGGGGAAAGAAAGGTGGAGGAGAAAAGAAAATCACTGACATATACTTAATTGCATGGTTTTCTTCATCCATCCCCTTTTATCAGCCTACATGTAGCCTACATTTAACATGGATTCATGAAAGGGTGAGGTTTCACAGAGCAGGCTAGGAAAGAGGACAAGAAGGCACGGAGCTGTGGTCACGTCAAAGGCATTGTTGCTGTATAACATGACATACTCTTTTAGTTGTGAACAAAACGTAATGTCTGGGCATGGCTTCCCTAAAATCAGAAGAAAATAGAGGGTCAATGAATTTGGAAATCTCCATGAAATTGAAGAACTTAGATATTGGCAGTGAATGAGTGAGAGATGTAGGGAGACTTGTCCAAGAACTGGTAATTGACATCAAAGATACCATTGGAATTATCAGATTTATTATGACTTATAACACATCCTAAGTACAGCCATGGGAGTGAGATGCCAATGTCTTCAATGAGCTGTGGTAGAATGACAGTGTAGAGTTAGCAGAAGCCTGAGTATAGTGGCAGAGGAGAGGGGTGACCTGAAAATTGTTGCCAAAAAGGCTTGCATTTTGAAGAAGAGCCAAGAATTTCTGCAAAAATTATTGGTTTCAAGTTTGTAAAATGGAAATTTGGAGTGATTCTCCCCACCTCAAATTGTGGGGTAGTTATAAATGGCTGAATTCCGTAGTTATTTTCCATTCTAAAAGTCCATGATAATTTATATTACTAATAATTAGAATTAGAGGTTTTATTTCATGCACTGGAGGAAAAGATGAGAACAATTTAAAGTAGTAGTACCAGAACTTAGTGTACATGAAACATCCCCAAAAGAGTGTGATCAAAATATTAATTCCAGACCATGATTCTACACACACTTGTTCAGGTGCCTTTAAAAGGGCTATAACATTTTGTTATCTAAAAAAAAAAAAATTATTCCTCACAACAAATAATAAGCTTTATAAATAGATCTATAAAATACCAACTAAGTACTGAAATCTCTAACATTACTCTAATATTTCCATCTGTATGTGTAAGGTCATACAGATCTCATACTACTTAGCCCTTTTTTTGATACATCTTCTGGAAAAAAAAATTCACTATGCTTCAATTATAGTGTTCATTATTAATTTGAGAGATAAAACCAGAACAAAGAACTTCTAAGCACCTCTAATAAATAGTTAAATTGATGCATTTCATTCTGTTGAGATATACATATTTGAAAATGTATATCATATTATATGCGTTATACATTATATTATATATTATATATATAAAGAGAGAGAAAGAGAGAGCATATACATTAAGATCTCAACTTAAAGGCATACAAAAATAAAATAAGATAAAGGCATACATATTTCTTTCTTAGTTCTTGCTTTGTTTTCCACAAAGGAGAATTTTTAAGCTAGTAAAATACTAAATATGGAATATAGTTTAAAACAGCTAGCTACTCTTTGAAGTCCATATTTAGCCAAGGCCTAGAAAATATGTCAAATGACTTGCAAAAATTGTTGTCCAGGACTACCCTATATAGTGATCATTTCATTTATGTATGTATTTTCTCTTTTTTAATACAAGGAATGAGTGTGTGTGCTCCTCCTTCAAACAGGCTGCTAGAATTACATTTTTTTTTCCCTGTGGTTGGTGAACGAACTCAGTTAGGAAAACCATTATGGATTGCCTCATTAGAGGATTCCTGAAATTGCTTACTTGTGACTACCCGCCTGGAAAGCAATCTCTTGCTCTTTTGCCAGAGCAGTGGAGAAGTGGGGGTTATTGAACCCTCTGTCATGTAAAGAGCTAGCAAATAAAGATAGGTTATGCTGAGAGAAATCACAAAACTCCATTGTGCAGATGAATTCTGATTTGCATATTGCCCCATAGACCCAGAGAATAGAATTGTTTTTTCCAATTATAGGTTGTATAGAAATATGGCTAGACTAACAATCAGTTTTTTCTTTGAATAGTGCTTTAGTGTACAAGTTTAACTATTTCTCTGTGAATTGCATTATTTTGAATGAATCAAAAGAGAATGTCTACAGGAAATGATCCTTTGAATCATACCAGCACACATACATCACAGCACTCAAAGATTACAATTTGAGGAGTACCTAATTCATTTACTGGCTGGGATCAAAATCATTCTTTTGGAACCCTGGGGCCTGGTTATGTCTCTAAGTTTTCTTTGTATTTCCAGTGCCTATTACAGTTCCGGACATCTGTAGGAAATCAGTAAATGTTTGCTTTAAAAAAAAAAAAAAAAGATAGTGTATATCAATTTACTTATTAATTTTGCTAAATTTCGGCAGAATCAGAGTTATGAATTTTTCCTAATATCTTATTCAATTTAAACAGAATTCTTCCTATTCTTTTGGTAGAAAGAAATAACCTTCAGTAATTATTCTTTTATTACTGTTTATATTCTTAAAGACTTTTCACTAACTGCTGTTCTTTTGTCAGCTAAAATCAGCATGTAATTCAATTTGTTCTTAATTTTCACTTTTTATATTTTATTATTTCTGCTACCTTGCCTTAACCTGGCTCAAGATCTTAATTTTCACCTTTTTTTTTTTTTTTTTTAGCTCGAGACCTGCAAACTAAGTACATAGCTCTAAAAACCAACATACTATATTAAAATATCATGTCAAACTTTGAGATTCTTTCTCAAAATTTCAATGTAGTCATACAATCATTCATTCATTCATCCATTCAATAACTAAGGGACCATAATGTTTTACAAACTGTTATACTCATTTAGAAAATAGCTGTGGAAAAAATTATTGCTTTATTTATAATTGTTACCTGTACTTTGAATTCTACATCTCAATGAGGATTATTGACTGCCCAAATTATATATTGTCACTATGCTTTGGTTTTGTACCCTATCTCTTGTTTTGTCTGCTTATTATTATTATTTTTTTAGAGAGATTTTATCTATTTGACAGAAAGAGAGATCACAAGTGGGCAGAGCAACAGGCAGAAAGAGAGAGGGGGAAGCAGGCTACCTGCTGAGCAGAGAGCCCTATGCGGGGTTTGATCCCAGGACCCTGAGATCTTGACCTGAGCAGAAGGCAGAGGCTTAACCCACTGAGACACCTGGTGCCCCTTATCTGCTTACTTTAATAAAACTTTATACTATAAATTTCTGATAAAGCCTCAAATTAAAGGCCATTTTGAAGTCTAATGTTGATATTATCCCCTGAGATTCTAAGCACCCTCCTTAATTTAGTACTATCTAAAAACAAAAATAAAATTGCTGAGCTATGATTCCTCAACACTGAAATTACCTGCTCATGTTAACATCACCAGTTTACAAGCTAAGTAGGATCTTTCTGTCTTGCTGAGTCTGTCTCATTGTCTGTTTATAGTATTCTATCCACAATAGAGATATTGTAGAGTGGAGATAACACAATATACCAGAATATAATGATTGTTTCTAACTAGTCAATAATTTACGTTTAGGGATTAGGCACAAGTCTAGATTTTATCATTTTATTTTCCAGGCCCTGTTCTCAAGGAGTTATTCAAGTAATGAAAACTCAGCCTAATTATTACCATAGTCCATGCTATTCATACCACTTTTTCAATATTCTTATCCATGTGCCATCCTTGCCTGTAATTTTTATATTGTTTGCCATAGCTGAGAGCTGAAAACGCTGGACTTCAAAATCAGGCACACTCAGCTTTCAGGAACAGCTCCTTAACTTTGTAGCATGGTGACCTTGGACAAGTTTGAACTTTTTTCTGTGTCCTTATCAGTCATAAAAGTATCCCTCCTACTCTCCTTAGAGGGTAATTGTGTAAATTACTTTGCACTGTGTTTGGTACACAACCGATGCCACTATATCGTAAGAGGAATATTCAGGACTCTTATATTTTAAGCCATTGAACATTTGACATTTTGTGGGCTGTGTTCTTTCAATCCAGTAATAAAATGAAGTGGGATGAGGCAGCTCACTTTAATTTAAGTTAATGAGAAGATAATGTGAGATTGAATTAGATACATATGGAGAGAGAGGTTTGGTAGTTCCATGACTTGATCAGGCTGGGCCTGATATTAAGTAAGCACCACACTTTATTTTGCCCCTTTAGTTCACATTCTGAACCCTGATGAGGTGGGAATAACTATGGAAAACAGTAATTAGTTGGGGAAAAAAAATCCAAAAGACAAGAATCAAATCAGAGAATTTATTTAGTAAACTAAATAAGTCATGTGATTTGTTGCAGCACTGATTAAGGATTTTGTTTTCTTCCTTTCTTTAAGATTTTATTTATTTGTTTATTTGTTTGTTTTTTTGAGAGCAAGAGAGAGAGAGAGAGAGCAAGCACAGGAGAGGGAGCCAGGGTACAGATAGAGGGAGAGAGAGAATTTCAAGTGGACTCCCTACCCCTTCCTACTTTGGACCCCACCCAAGGCAGGTCTCTGTCTCAGGATCCTAAGATCATGACCCCATTGGAAACCAAGAATCAGAAACTCACCTGACTGAATCACCCAGGTGCCCCCAATAAGGATTTTGATTTTTCTTTTCTTTCCTGGAGGAGTTGAGAGACTTTCAACTACTTGATACATATTCTTTAAAGTTAGCTTCCAATAGGTTATAGAAGAGTAAGTTAACTTTTTTTTTCTTTTTCCTTTGAGCATATTTCCAATAAAATATATGGGTCATACCTGTATCAGGTATCAGCATTCTACCTGTGTTCCAAAGAGTAAATACATTTTGGCACGTGTGTATTTATCAGGTGATTACACATTTACTAATGCAATGAATCATTATTCAACTAAATCTCGCTTTAGAAAGTACATTATTTCTCTCAAAAATAGTTGTTTCAAAGGGTAGATATTTTTAAAGTGTTGATAGTAAAATAAGTTAAATGTGAAGGAATTTGAAAATAAAGGTAGACGTTCTAGATATCCACCATGTTTTTATTTGAATAAATATTATTTTTATTGGAAGTGTACATCCCTATTACCTAAATAATATTCACACCTTCATATATCAGAACATTCACATTTTTTGTCCATCAGACCCTTCCAGTCACTTCTCTTTTATGAAACCGTATTAGAAACAGCCTATAGTGAAATTTCTTAACTCTGAATATATTTGTATAAATCACATTTTTGTTATTAATCACACATTCATTAGCTTTTCATGTGATAATAAAATTTTTATTATTTTTTGAATATAAAGAGAAAACATTGTCATTAGGAAAAATATACCAAAAGAAAGAAAACTTACTAATTACCTCATTGTGCAAAATATTATAAGTTGTCATTGATACCCTAGAATCATTGTACTCAAAACTATATGTTAATGTTTCAATATGTCTTGGCATGTTTTTCTTGCAGTACTTTCTCAATAATAGATAATAATAATAATAATAATGTAATTAGAATCAAGGCAAATAAATGACTTTGAATTCTTTTGCTTTTATTTTTTTTTGGATAGTATTAGTTTTTGAGCATATTTCTAACCATGAAAATTTTATCAAAAATATAATTTTGATTACCAAAATTTATTTTATACTGTAAGTTTTAACAAAAATTAACCATCTTCTTATTTTGGAACATTCAGTTGGTTTTCAGTTTCATTTTTATAGAATATATAATGCCACAGTGAGCACCTTTGAATACAAATGATTTTCTGCACATCAGGACTGTTTGGTTTCCAACTCCTGGTGTTTTAAAGAAACCACATTTAACACTTTACTATAAATATAAGTAAAAGACAAGTATTGGGTACACCCTTTGGCAATCAACCTAGTTAAAATTATGTTTAATGATCCTCTTTTATAAGCAGTTTAAGATTCCAATCCTGTTCTACTTCCAAGACAAAAGAATAATAATTAAGGGTTATATACTGTATTCTGAGAAATTTTTATTTTAATTCTTATATGGGACATGTATACAAAAATAGTCATAAAGAACAGATTGATAGATATGTCATTTTATTTCTCAATTAGTATGGTTGCATTTTAACACCTGCTGTTCACAAAGACAAAGTTCAATAGATAATAAATATGTAGAAGGAATTTGAAATGAGTTTTGAGAACCATATTTTGGGGAGGGTAGGAGAAAAGTTCACACAAGACTTACTAATGAGTTGATTTTAGTTATGTGAAATTCGGGTTGAATGTAAATTAATTTATCACTTTCTCTACAAGTTGTAAACAAATTCTTCTGTTTTTTTGTTCAAAAATTTGAAACTATTCAGTGATTTAGCAGAAAATCAGCATATTTAATAATTTACTATCTCCAGCCAATATGAGTATAGTCAATTGGTTCAATCAACAAGTTTATCCTCCATTATGCCATACATTTTGGGCCACTTGACTGTCCCTGAAATTTTCACAGACAATCTACTAAGACAAATAAAGAATATGTATTGAAAAGGCAACATAGTAATAGAATTTGCATTCTAGAAATTTTTTAACAAAATATTCAGTTATCAGGAACATAAAGTAGGTTAAAATATTTAAGGTCAGACTCAAAGTCATCTTCTTACTATATAATGTAAAAGCATGGTGGGGTTTTTTTTAATGTAAAACATTCTTATAAATCAAAGTAATTATTTAATTTTATTACATTACTTTTGGAGAAATTCAACCTAATGCATTTCCATTAGGAGAATTGCTTACATGCAATATATTTTTAAATTAAATGGTAAGGCTAGTACATTGCAATTATGAGACAGAGTACCTTAGAGTTAATGTATTTCTGTGACTTTTTCAGGAGCACTCTCTTAAATTCATCAGTGGCAAAAGTAGAAAAGATGACAGAGATGCATAACTTGTGTCTGAGTTTTATGGTATTATATCTATTGGTACGCTTGTGTCTAAAGAAGGTGCCATTCCATTCTAGTTATAATTAGGAAAGATGTTTGCTACTCGAGGTTATAAGAACCCAAAGATGAAACATGCCTCACTTCATTCTTTAGCCTCCTATTTTCCTCCAGAACATTTGATCTTTAGTTTCTCCAGGTTTTAAGCTTCTGCCTGTAAAATTAGTAAGTTGATCTGGGCCTTCTTAGAGACTTTTCTAAATCTTAAAATTGTATTCTTTACTTACATACTTTACAAACACATATTGACTCTAAAAACCTGTATGAAAATCCAGCTTCATACATCGCCAAGTTAGAGTCCTAGTCTTACTGAGCCACTGAAAAATTATGCAACTTTGAGTTTCAGTGTGGTCACCTTTAGTGATGGTCTCACGATCTCTGAAATTTATTTCCTAACATCCATGATGAAAACACAGGCACTTTGATTCCCTTAGGGAGGGGAAGAGAAGCTGTATGACTTTAAACAATGACATTGTATAACAATTTTAATCACTTCTTATTAATTTGCTTCCTGATAGTCAATATTTTTTAAACATTAGATATTCTCTTTTAATATACATAAACACAAAACCATAATTTTCACATGTAGTCAAATACTTCATATATTTTGCTTTCCTTTGGTGTTTTCTTCCTTCGATTTTAATCTCCCTATCTTTAAAATAACTCTAATAATTTTCATAGTAATTAAACAGTAACCATTTTTAATATTATATTGCTAACAAAATTAATAACATTATAAATGATCCTAATTAATAATGCCACTTAACATGATCATTAAGATTCATGAATCGATACATTTTTCACATAACAGCTCAAAATTGTATACTCACTTATAATTAAATATTATTTTCAATATTATCAACACAGATAAATGTATCATGTATAATTTCATTTATTTCCAGATTGTTGCTGATATTCAATAATATTAATATCCATAAATGTTTCACATTCTTTGGTTAATTTTTATGTTAGGCAGACTTATATATGAATATAACCTGCCAAATGTCATTTTTTTCCTCCTTATCTTGGCTAACACTGCTCACAAAGATAAATACAAAGTCGATTTTTATTCTCTGTTTATTAAAATTCTCTATTTATAATCTTGGCACAAAAATCCTTCAAATATGGCAATACTGCCTAAGCACCGGAAACAAACAACACACACATATAAAACTATTTTTACAAGGCAACTGTCTTCAATACAGAGAGACACAATGGTGGCAACAAGAAAATTACACATGAATGAAATCAAGCAGATTAACTGGAATAAAGCAGGAGCTCCTGACAGTGGGAGTGAGATAAATACATGAAGACCTACAAGGAGCTGGTATAAAACTTTAAACAGTGTAGAACTGATTGTAGAATTGATAGGGTTGATTGAGAGGAATAATAGAAGAAGGAGTGAGAAAAAGAAGAGGCCAAATTGTACACAGAGAAAAGCTAAAGTACCATAAGTTAACTGAAAAAATACACATGCAGAGACATTTTGGATCTATTATGTAATCAAACTCATCCCCTACTTCTCTTCGAACTTGGTGTCTTGCATCCAGCTACATTGGCCTCCTGCCTTTTCCTTAAACACACACACACACACACACACACACACACACACACCACTCCACACCATGCCACACCACACCACATCACACCATAGCACACATACACACAATCATATACATGTCCTTATGCACACAGACACTCCTGTCTCAAGGTTTTCACACTCACTGTCCTCTCTAGAATGCAGTTCTCTGACATATAGATCACTTCTTCAACTCTTTTAAACGATATCTTATTAAAAAAAGTTACAGATTTACACATTTCACAGCACTCACCATAGCACATACCCTCCCCAATGTCCATTATCCCACCCCCCCCAACCCCCATCCCCCCATAAACCTGGCGATTCACAGACCTGTACCCCTGGGGATAAAAATATATTATATGTTTATAAAAAATAAAATTAAAAAAAAAATAAATAAAACATTAGAAGTAGAAAAAAAAAAAAGTTACAGAATACTTAACATTGCAGTCCCCAATCTACATTCTTACAATTCATATCTTTCTTTCCTGCTCGATTTTTCATTGATGATATGTCATCAAACATACTGTATAATTTGCAATATTTTGTTTTGCATATTCATTCTCTGTCTCCCAATTTTGTAAAATAAGCCCAGAGAGTGTTGGGTTTTTTGGCAGTCCAAATCCTGCTGGAGGACCACAACTAGAACAGTTTCTTATATTTGTTAAATTGATTAATTAATATAAAACATTAGAGAAGAAAATATAGGCACTGTCTCTGCCCAGTAGGGAGTTTTAGTCTGGAAAGGGAGACATTCTTGTCATATTTCTGTTGAATCTGAATTAGTAGATGTAGGTATTTTAAACAATGCCTCGAGCGTAATAGTGCTAAATGTTTACTATCAGTTTTACTATCTCTATCATCAATGTCACCACTATTGTTATAATAACGATAGTATATTGATCATATTAAATGAATACATATACTTTTTGTCTAGTCCCTATAACAACCCCGGTTAAAAAAAAAAGTAGTTTTTGGTATCGTCATTTTGTTGATGAGTTGACTGAAATGGGGAATTTCAATAACTTGTCTAAGGAAACTGAGCTGGGATGCTACAAAGTTAAAATGCAAATTTAGATCTACCTGCATCTAGCGCTTGTAATTTTTCATTAACCTATGGTTGTTTCTCATTAAGTTTTGCTTCAAATATTGTTTAATTTGGTAATAAAAAATGCTATATGCAGTACACACTCGTGAATTTGTATTTAAATCTATAGAAAAAATTCTACTGTGAAATTTTAGTTTCTGTACCATGGTTACGAAATTTAATCCAGCAAAGTTTTTTAATTATACCCTATGAAATGAGATATTAATATGTTGTCTGTAATGAGATTTAAGTAGATAAAACTTGTGTAAAATATAATGGCACAGCATACACATTCGTAAATCTCAAAGAGAATTAGATTCAGTTAATATTTGTTAAAATACAATAAGAAATATTTTTCTTGCATTGAGGAACTCAGAATATTTATCTATTTATTTGTTCCATCAACAGGCATTTATTGAATACTTAGATCAGGTGCATCCTACATTTTGGAAATAAGAAGACAACATAAAATAATTCCTATCTCAAGGAATTCATAGTGGGAGGGACTGAAATGAAAAATGATTACATTGCACTTTGACAAGGGCTATGATTGAAGTATGACCACAACTCAGTGAGAGAATACAAATGAATTTGTATTCAGCAAATGAATACAGGTCGTATTCTTGGAAAAGATAACCATGAATTGAGTACTTTTAAAAGCTTACTAGATGAAAGAGATCTCTTTTCTGAAATCATATAAAACTATAGTTATATAAATATATTACTAAGTGCTTATAATATATGAGATTGTATTGCAAATGCATTCATCACCACAAGTACCGACCAGATGCTAAAGTTCCACAAATGTTTCTCTGATTTTAATGATTGCAGTTGAGATCTGTGCACTGTAGTTTGTCATCACACTTTATTTTTACCCCAAGAGCATTTTCCCCTGGGGTATGGCTATTTGGTACTTTTTATTTTCTCTAGAGGACGATAAGTTAATTGAGGACAGATATTTGTTTCTTTTTCCATTGGTGACTCTATTGTGCTTATCAGAATGTTTAAACACAGAGAACATTCAAAAATTAGTAAATTAGTGAATGAATGGGATGATGAACTTTGTTATGCAATGATTACAAAATAAATGTGTAATCAAAGTCTAGGGCATTAATTTAGTTAAGCTTTGCAGATGAGTTATGTATTCAACAAGGTCCATAAAGAGACATAAAAGTACCCTATAATTGTTCTCTCAAGGTATTATTTATGTCATAATAAGACCATGGTCAGTAAGACCTTTCTGAATGGTGAGTTCCTCCGATCTCAGCAAATCTTTCCTGTACCATCATTTAACCACCGACTCTGACAGAAAGTTAAACATTTGCTCTGCTTTTCAGCTTTCCTTGTTTGAAAAAGAATTAGCATTTGAAGATAAGGATAAAAAGATTATTAGAATATTTTATGAAAGATTTTCAGTGCCTCTTTAGTAATATGTTTATACATCACTTCTGGAAGCTAAATATTTAAATGACTTAAGCTTAATATATGTTTTGTCAATTTCATAGTTATAACACATACAGTAATAAAACTCAAAACTGTGCCATGGGATGAATTGTTTTTTTAAATTGCCATATTGGCCCCATAGGAGAAGCTCTATGATTCAAGAAAAAGTGTCAAATCCTGGGGACAGGTGCCATAAAACAGAAATCTACATTGTCCTAGTAACTCTTGGGGAAATTGTATGTGGACAAATAGAATATGACATGCAAGAAAACATTTTAGATAATCAGCTGTTGCATTTATATTTTGGGCATTGTATTTTGAGATAGACTTACTGTAATGTTAGTTCCATGATAAATTATTTGATTTTAGATTCCATTCAACATATCCATTCTGCTAAGATTAATATTTAATTTGTTCTTAATGTGGTTTTAAAATATGGTTTCATTGTTCAGAATCGTAGAGGTTTGCCCCCTTAGACATACAGGCAATAGATTCTGTAGTCTACATGAGGAATGATAAAGCAGTGGTTACCCTTCACTTCATTCATCTTGTTTATTCAAGATTGCATTCCATCTACACCACAAGTTGTGGCTACAAAGAATTGCTTAAGCATTTGTATTTTGCAAACATGTTCACGGAATTTTTATTACCTTCATGCCCCAGCGCTGTGACTAAGCAAATGACATTCAGCAGTACATCACAGGCTGTTGTGCTGAATCAAAAGTATTTCTGATTCAGAGGTCCCAAGGCTTTTAAATATTTGTTTGTATCTACAGATATGGGATAAATGTATCCTCTTTCTACCATGTCTATGGAATTCTTCTCAAGGATAAAGTGTGATTATTAATTATACATTGACCATCGTACTTTACAATGCAATGGTTCTTATCTGCCTTCTGTTAGTGCAAAGTAAAATTAGCTTGAAATCCTGAGCCTTTCTATGTGCTAGGCATTATATAAAAGAAAAGAAAACAAAACACAAAACAAAAGTTGGCTTTAACTCTACATAATCTTAGCAAATGTGTCTCAGTCCATTTTCACATATAATTTGTGTCATTTTGACTCTCTATGAAGCTATTTAAATTGTAGTGTATGCTATTAACTTGAGTAGAAGTCTTTGCGGTTCTGAACATATATTAAAAATTGTGGGGCACCTAGGTTGCTCAGTGGTTTAAGCCTCTGCCTTCGACTCAGGTCATGATCTCAAGGTCCTGGGATCAAGCCCCGCATAGGGCTCCCTGCTCAGTAGAGACCCTCCTTCCCCCTCTCTCTGCCTGCCTCTCTGCCTACTTGTGATCTCTCTCTCTCTGTCAAATAAATAAATAAAATCTTAAATAAATAAAAATAGAAAAATTCAGTTGTACGTGACAGTGTGTCACTGTGTGTATAACATAGCCAAACTTGTGATATTCCCTTTAAGTAGTCAGTATGTGCAGACTTTGTGTGTGTGTATATGTGTGTGTATAGATGTAATACAACATATTGCTTCCTACCTTGTCACCAGTCCCATTGTCACTTATTATGCATGGGCCTCAGTTATCTCATTCAGAAAGCAAGAAGACTGGACTAATTGCTCAAGTCCTCTCTACCTCATGAATAACAGAGGATCATGGGGGAAGGGAGGGAAAAATAAAATAAGATGAAATCAGAGAAGGAGACAAACCGTAAGAGGCTCTTAACTATAGGGAACAAACAGGGTTGCTGGAGGGGTGGTGGTTGGGGGATGGGGCAACTGGGTGATGGGCATTAAGGAAGGCATTTGATGTAATGAGCACTGGGCATTACACACAACTGATGGATCACTAAACTGTAAACTATTAGTACACTATTTGTAAATTAATTGAATTTAAACAAAATAAAAAATAGTAATCGCATTATTCTACCATTGTATGTTGCTTCTCTTGGACTTTTGTATAAAAAGAGATAAACCAGTCTTCAACATTTTATTTTATAGTTTTTCATTAGGGCTATTACATAAAGGTCTTTTTTTAAAATAAAGGTCTTTTACTTAAAGCATTACAAGTATTTCATGAAAGATAACTTTGGCTCATAAGGGCCTCAATGATTTCTTTATGGAAGAGCTAGATTATCCTAGTGAAATAGTTCATGGAGGTTTCATGTCCCTTTTATTATGTCAAATGCACTTGTATGAATTATCAATGCCAGGAGAAGCATCGCTAATATTCCTACAAATTTGGGAATAATTAATTTAAATGAGGTTTCCCTGAGTGTTAAATAGTTTTTAGTTATAAAGTTGGAGAATATTTGAAAGCATGACTCCAAAATCTGACTATAAAGTCTTTTTCAGATATAAAATCTTTCATTAAATGTGGAATATATTTTATTTTTTTCTGAATATAATTCCTTCTTGGCACATAAAGGACTACTATAATCAGCTCTTTATTTCCTATTAGAAGTTATATAAAAATATTGATTTAAATATTATATTTATATTAAAAAAATGTAGAAAACAGACAATCAGTCCTTAAAATTCTCATAGGTTCATAAGAATAAGTATTCTTTATTTAGAATAAATATTTAGAAATAATATTTAGAAATTATTTAGGAATCATATTTAGAATTAATAGGGCTAAGGAAATTTTAGATCTAGTTAACTAATCCAGATGTCTCATTTTACAGATAATGGAAAAAAGAAGGAAAATGGATAAAAGTACATGCCCCTGGTTTCTCAGCTAATTGAAAGTGGAGTTGACACTAGACTTTTTTGTCCCAGTCCAAAGATCTCTCTAGTGTACCAGGCTGCCTTGCTTTCAGTGCAAATTGGTTCCAGTGGATTAATTTTCAAATGAATACTTGCTTAGGGATGGGAGGTAAAGGATCTGGGATATCAGAATAAGGTCAGGAAATAGGTAAACAGAACAAGCCTGAAAAGTTGTTCCTATCAAAATAAATGAGCTGCTTGTCTGCATCCTATGGGAATATCTAAAGGATTAACCTTTCTGTTCCAATGAAACCAAAGCATCAAATCAGTGAAGAAAACCTATAAACCAAAGGCTAACCTTGTTCTATTTAAATCTATGTGCATCATATAGAGGACTGGTAAAAGCATCTGGAATAAAATTTTTTTAAATGTCATATAATCATAACCTAATTTGTCTGTCTCACAAATGCATTTCCATAGTAAATGAAAATAAAGATGTCACCAAATCTACTTGCTGGAACCCAGAGAAAAATTAGTTTACTTGATTTTATTTATTATAATCTTACATATAAATATACATACATACACACAAATACACATACAAAGTTACAATCTCAAGTTACAGAAAATCTTATTGAACAATAGATTTAGATTTGTTCAGGCCAACAACTAATTTAGAACTTATACTGAAAATGCAAATTAAATAAATAATAAATAGGATAATGCAATCACAAAAATAGGGTGAATGACTCATTTCAACCAAACTTGAAAGTGTTTTTCCATGAAATTTATTATTTCGGTGCTCTAAAATCTTGCAGTTTCATAGAAGTAGAATAATGAAATTTCTGACTAGATTTACTAGTACCTTCATATAATAAAATCATAATGTTATATTATGTATATATTTCATAGTTCTAGCATTTTGTTTAGATAATGTGTAAAAGTAAATGATTAGTTGAAACTTGTGCCTGAAAAAAATAAAAGAAAGTTGAATGAGTATGAACTTAATTCACACAACTAGATTTGAATCCAGCTGTATTATATGGGCAAGTTTCCTAATCTTCTTAATTCTTGGTTAAACATAATTAACTGGAATAGTTTTGAAGATTCAATGAAATAACATATAATCAGCAAGTCTAGGTTAATTTTTTTGTTTGTTTCTTTTCTTTCTTTCTTCTTTTTTTTTTTTTAATCAACTTTAGACTCTTCAACATCAACATATTTTCTCTGGCTGTAAATCTTGATGCACAAAGACAGGTAAATAATAAAAAATTGCAATGAAGCCTAGGGTAAACACATACTTTTTTTTTTTACATATCTGGAGAAAAATAGATCACAGCCTTTTAATTTACATTTACATTTTATTTACGTTGAACATAAGGTACTCAACCCGAAATAGACATTTAAGTGGAATAATTAAAATACCATTCAGTCTCATTCAGAGAATGAGCGCTTCTATATTTTAAGAATTTTTCAAAGTTGGCACCATTTAACAAAATCCAGTGGACAAAAGAAATTATGTAATGTTCAAGTTATTTATGATCCTACTCATACTTATTTCAAGAAAAGAAAGCTATTTCAATGAGCGTCTGATGAATATTTATAGATAGCTTTACAAGTGCTTCAGAAAGCATTCTCTGTTAATCCTACCTGGAGGTAACAGGCTGTCCCTGAAAACCCACAAGATTTTGTTGTACATCTTTCCTACACCTCATTGTCTCCCTTGCAAAATAGGGACTGTAGACACATCTTATACTCCTTTCTAGTCTAGAAACTCATTGTCTCGTTCCTCATTGAAACTCTCAGAGTGCCTAGCACAACGACTTTTACACTGTTCACTCTCAATAACATATTAGTTAGTAAATGAATGAGTTACCAGTTCAATGTTTGCTATTCTGTGCACAAGTCTGATGTCTTTAAAATGACATTTTATTTAAATTACTATCCAACAATGTTATTCTAAAAATCTTTAAATCCATTTTGTATTTAGGAACACATTAACAGCGGTCAATAATTTAGCTATTAATGTGAAGTGTCATTTCACCAGGGATCCATCCTGTGAAATGGATGATATGGAAGCATTTATTTAAAAGAGTTTTAAAGTACTTATGTGCAGTCCAAAGCACTCAATTTCTAAGCTAAATGCTTCACTAGTTCACTCTCTGGCAAGTCTATATGACTTTGGCTTTAAATTAGAGAAAAATGCTTCCTCATATTCCAACTTGAAATATCATTTATATTCTGCACTGCTTTCTCACGTGGTTCTATTGCTCAAATAATACATTACTTCACCAGCACGTGGCAGGTTGAAAACAAAGCTCTTAGAGCATTATTTTATTTGATTCTTAGGACAATACCACTATTGTTAGGGAAAGGTTTTCTGTTTTGTTTTGGCATTTTTTTTTAAAGCCCATTTTATAGACTAGAAATCCAAAACTTGAGTTGTTTAACCTCTGCTCACGGTTTCATATGCTGGGTGAGTGACAGAAAGAGAATCCATACCACACACTTCCGTTATCGTGCCCAGTGCCTTTGCCCTTTTGTCTTCTACTCTTTGAGATGATATTAAAAACAAAAAACAAAGCCAAAAACAGCACTTCTACAACAATAGCAACAGTGGGTATTAAAGACAGAGTAGAAAAGGAACAATTTGCATTGAAGGAAAATTTCCGATGTACTCTGTCTATAAGATCACATGTTCCTTTTGGTTCTTTTTGTTTGTTCTTCTGCTTTGTTTGGTTTCTTTTAAGCTCCCTATTAATTTCCTGCATGTTTTCCAATGCATTTAACACATACCATTGTTGTTTATGGAAATTAAAAAACAACAAACAAAACAAAACAACAAAAACAGAGACAAAAGGTGGTATGGAGTAATTAGTCTTTCTTCCTTGAAAGAGCTCTTTAAAAATTTTCGTTCTTTTAGACGCCCTAAAAATTTTCCCCTAGTTCATCCCAAGAGATAATCCTCACATGAAATGTGGGGGCAGTTCCAATTTTGAAGCTGTCTTGTTGCAGCAGATGTAATTTACTGCACAGTGTTCTATTTCTCTCTCCCTTTTTTTAAAATAGTGACCATTTGGGGAATATAATAAAACATTTACCAAGAAAATTGCCTGAAGACAATGACAGCATGGCCCCTACTATAATTTTATGAAAAGGAAGACTCACACTCCTATACCTACATACACATACATGCAGACTTACCAACACAGACACACACACACAAATATTCTTAAATTTTTATTAAAAGAAACTAAACCTGAGTCGAGATATCTTTAAATTTGAAAGTGTCCTGGTGTTTCCCAGATTACAAAAATGTCAATATTAAAAAAAATCCCACACAGATAACCTTTATTTCTTTACTATAAAATAACTTTATTAGTATATACAGGTAGGTTATTGTTTAAAGAAATAAACAATTCTTTAAATTTTTGTTGTGTGCTCTTGACTAATAAAAGGTGATAAAATAAATATATATAATAAGGGGCACCTGGGTGGCTCAGTCAGTTAAGCATCTGATTTTGGCTTAGGTCATGGTCTAGGCGTCCTGGGATTGAGCCCCGCATCAGGTTCCATGCTTCCCAGGAAGTCTGTTTCTTCCTCTATCTTTCCCCCTACTTGTGCTCTCTCTCTCTCTCTCTCTCTCTCCCAAATAAATAAATAAAATCTTAAAAAAACACATAATAAATTAAGAGAGTATTTCTTTAAAAAATAATTTCACTCCCCTTCTAACTTCTTCAATATGAATTTCATATATTTGTATTACTTTTTGTGTCCATTTCCCTTTAGTGTATTAAAAGTACATCTTAAATTAACATGATTCTACAAGTTATATTCTACTTGATAATGGATCATCTTCAATTGATATATTTTATATAGTTGTCATAAACATGTATTTTTCCTACTGTACATGTTAACATTCTCTATCATTACCATATTAATCATTTTTATTGTCAATTTCTTAGATTTTCATCTGAAATAATAAGCTCCAGAATATTTCAACCCAAAATTTTCATGAAAAATAACATGTAACGTCTCAGTTTTAAATATTAAGACAGTATGAAAAATGATTATATGTGATTCAAAACAATGTGGAATATATTAAAATTTTTTGTCTTGACAAACCAAAAAAAAAAAAAAAGCTGTTTAAGTACAACCTTAAAAGTTATAGGAGAGGATAGGAGGTATACGAATCCTTGGATTTAAAATACAGTAAACTGATTTCAAGTAATAGAACAAGTCTGGGATATATGAAAGGGATATAGGCTCCATTTTTGCTTAGATTGAGTGTTCTGAAAATTTGGTTATTAGTCTCTTACCCATTTCACTGTAATGTTCACTACTTGTACAAAATTCACCACATGAAAAACAATCATAAAAATTAAATGGAAGATTGGAATATTTCATTTGATAAAAAATTGTCACATGTAGCGATAGCAAACATTTAAGAAAAAACAAGAAAAAAAGAATTAAATGGAAATAATCATCCAAATTAAAACTACGCATACAGTCTTAACTTTTATTTTTTAAATTTTATTTATTTGACAGAGATCACAAGTAGGCAGAGAAGCAGGCAGAGAGAGAGAGGAGGAAGCAGGCTCCCCGCCAAGCGGAGAGCCTGGTGCGGGGCTCGATCCCAGGACCCTGGGACCATGACCTGAGCCGAAGGCAGAGGCCCTAACCCACTGAGCCACCCAGGCGCCCCTACAGTCTTAACTTTTAAAAATACAGGAGAAATTATCACCCCTTTTAGCTTTCAGAGTCCCTCTAAGAAAGCAGATGACACAATGAGAGTGTGAAGAAATAAAGGAGTTAATTAATGGTCAATGGACTAGCAAAAGTAGGAAGCTATTAGTACTCCTAGGTTTGAAGAGGCAAAGGAGCATTTTTAAAAGGAACTAAATGTTTGATATAGAAACCAGATATAGGGGCGCCTGGGTGGCTCAGTGGGTTAAGCCTCTGCCTTAGGCTCAGGTCATGATCTCGGGGTCCTGGGATCGAGCCCCACATCGGGCTCTCTGTTCAGCAGGGAGCCTGCTTCCCCCTCTCTCTCTGCCTGCCTCTCTGCCTACTTGTGATCTTTCTCTCTCTGTCAAATAAATAAATAAAAATCTTAAAAAAAAAAAAAAAAGAAACCAGATATAGAAATCAAAATGTCCATTGGTATCAAAACGCAAGAGTCAAATTACCCACTATATTCAAGCGGCAGTCAAAACACTTTGCCCACAAAACATATGTCCCCATTTAATTTCGACATAAAAAAGCTCACCAATAATACTACCCATTAATTCAACAAATATTTCTCAAGCACCCTCTAGGAACCAAGCTGAAATGGTAAAGCATTGCATACAATAACCATTGTCCTTGCATTTATCCAATTTGCAGTTTAGCGAGGGATATTAGACATTAAGCAAATATTAATGCATATAAACTTCTAATCACAAATTATGATATGTGCATTGAAAAACAATTGCACGATATAGTTTCCATCCCCATAAGATGCTTTATTGACTGAAAGCTGCCATCACTTTTGATGGTTACATTGGTCAGTGTAAATCAATGCAGACTGCGTGATCCAGACAAAGAATTGAAACCATTCACTGTGCATATACACTCTGCTGTGGTCAGCAAAGCCGTGGTCAAATAATAGCCTAAATGAGTTAATGAAATTCCAATATATGCTTCCCCAAAAGTAGTTTCTCTTTGAGGCTAATCTACCTCATTAAGTTAGTTTAGCTGAAAAAAGACCAAGTTTAAAAATTAAAGCCACAACAAAACATAAAAATGGAGAAGATTTAAAATTCCCTTTGAATTCAAAAGTAAAGGGTATGTAGGGAAATATTGCTAAGTAACTCAGTACATGTCGCTAATTGCACTAATTATTATTTTGTCACATTTATTACCTTCATCTTTCATAGCATGAGTAATTAAGTGACAAAAACAGGTTTTATATTGTGATCAAACAATATTCTGTTACATCCACCCTACTGATGTCTTCAAAGAAAGTGCTGTCACAGTTTCGCAGTAAAGAACTTGTAAGTTGATAAGTAGAAAAATGTCTCAGTTTAAAGTACATAAGCCTAAGGCCTGGATGGACTTGATAGCATGGGTAAAGATATGCAAAGAAAGACTTCCAACAGAAATTAATTTAACACAATTCTTACTATCTGTGGCATATGGATGCTCTTTTTTAGTACGTCCATTGTAACTCTTATTAATATCACAGATCCCATAGATGCAACTGGAAACTTCACAAAGGGTCTTCTCAGCAGAAGGGGAATTCTATTAATGATTGAGTTTTCTTTTAAGTGCTGGACAGCAGCCAGCAGAAATACAAAGCCCATAAGCCTCAAACAATTACATGACTGGATTTCACACAGGAATAAAATAGGGTGTGTGTGTGTGTGTGTGTGTGTGTGTGTGTGCGTGCGTGCGTGCGTGTTTGAAAGATATACTGGTCAATCTCTAAGGATATTCTGCCTCATGATAGCAAAAATAGAATAGATAGAATACCCAAACTAACCCAAGCAAGACCAATATGATCTAAAAATACGTGAAATGAAAAATAATGATCATCACAGACAGAAATAATAAAATGACATCAAATGACCTTTCCGTGCTCAATGGTGCAGAACTCTGGGTCCATACCTAACTAATTTTGACTCTTAGTGAGATCAGAAGTTGCTTTCCAGGGAGAATTTTGGATCAGTCTGTAAGTGCCTCTGAAGTACATCTCTGCTGATATTGGCTAACTTTCTGATTATAAGTATTTTTGTAACAAAAAATCAGCATTGTTTGGTATCAACAGACACCATTTTGAACCATCTATTATCTAGACAGCTTGAGGCCTGGTTGAGACAATTGATATTTGAGATTGATAGTCTATTTGGCAGCCATTCCTAGACATTGTCTAAGCTCTGAACCTAACCCTACTTGAGTCACTATAGATTTCTAGACCACACAATAATATAGACAGTATTATGTAACACTTTGCTATTAGGTTTCATATGTGAGTAGAGATGGCCATAAAACTATTCATGGATCTTCTGTATACCTACTTAAGATACTGCACAAAATATCATTCCATTTTCCTTATCGGAATATTCACACAATGAATTATTTTGGAGTGGTAATGCTAAGAAGGCATTATAATATTGCCTCCTGGTAAATAGTATGTCCACCTTTAGATGGGTAGACATACTGTTTTTCAGTATGATTTCCTTTTCTTGGACTTCCAAGATGCACAGTTTTGTGCTTAAAATTGCTCTAGGTTTTTACTCTACTTCTTGTGTTTTAATATTTCTGTAGTTTAGACTACTTTATTGGGAACAACAGCTGAAAATCCATTTTGAAATTTTCCATAGCATGCATATATATATGTAAAATAAAGGAGGAAACTGATATAAAATTTAAATATATTAACCTAATAATAATGAATATAACCTAAGTTTCTGCTATGGTTAACAACAAAAGTTGCTTACAGTTTTGGGTTTTTTGCTTTTTGTTTTTTTTATTTTGTTATTTTTACACAGAATATATTTTAAAAAGTTTAAAGTATTATCTAACTCTCTTGAAGCTTTATTGATAAGATGTTTTACCAATTACTCAAATATAAATAAATTTTACTTTGATTTCTAATATTAATTTTACAGTTACACTGTCTATGAAACCCAAGAAATAGTCAATTCTAAAAGTTAACTTTATGCAAAGAAAAAAGTTAATGTACACAAAGTAGTATAAAAATTTGGATTCAAGAACCCTAGATCTTTCAATTAAAAAAAAAAAAACAAAACACTGTTTTTTTCCTCACAGGATCACATTGTTTTTAGATCTTCCTTTTTATAATAAACAGGACTTGGGGCACCTGGGTCTCAGTGGGTTAAGCCTCTGCCTTCGGCTCAGGTTATGATCTCAGGGTCCTGGGATTGAGCCCTGCACTGAGCTCTCTGCTCAATGGGAAGCCTGCCCACCCCCCCCCCCCCCCCCCCCCCCACTCCCCGGCCCCACCGCCTGCCTCTCTGCCTACTTGTGATTTCTCTCTCTGGCAAATAAATAAATAAAATATTAAAAAAATGTTCATATAATAAACAGGACTCAAGTTAACAGGCTGTTTAATGACATAGATGTTTTCACTTTAAAAACAGCTGATGCTCTAGTGTAGGGGCAAATTGGACCAATTTTTTGTTTAAATTTTGAACAATTATTATTTCTAGACAGACACCAATTAAGATGCACTGTCAAAAGTCAGGCTTGTTTTTGACATTATTTCTAATCATCCTCAAATCTTTTATCAGATTCTTTAAAACAAAAGATCTATTATTAGTCTCACATTTTAACATTTATAGGTTAATATGAAAAGAAATAATTAAAATATTAGTAGTGTGTCTCACTTTATCCCACCTTCTCTACTTTAACATTAGGTCTTAGCCTATATAAAAATGAACATCAGGTGATCATGTTTTTATACAGACAATTTACAATATACACGAAAATATCAACCATTATCTTATTTTTAAGGGCCTAGATAAATAGGATAGTTGAGAACTCAGTTATAAATATTATAAATTGACATCTAATGCAAGCTTAGAGTTTAATTTTATTAATGAGCATCACTGTATTATAGATTATGATAAAACCAAAAGATGCCTTTTTAACTTATTTTTATTTTACCACTAAATGTTTCAAATTCTTCATATAAACTGGATATTCGAATTGCTTTTGGGCATATTTTTGGGAAGGTCCAGATGTAAGATTCTTTCTGGCATTTAAAGATTCCCAAAATGCAATGCCTAAGTATTTTTTCCAATTTATATTCCCTGGCTTTCTTTATGTTTTCTATGGTTAAGGAAAAGTGGGCTACCATTTTGCTCTGAAACACTTTATCATCTTTTCTATCCAAACCTCTTTTTTTCACATTTCTCCTTCTGAAATTCAATCCTTTCTTTAGGGTCAATCTCAATGGTCTTTCCATTTACAATCCTCCTTACATGATCCGAACACCTTCTTTTGAACTTCTAAAATGCTTCATACTTTTCTTGTGACAGTTATTTTCTGCTCTGTATCTTGTGGCCACATATATCCTGTCACTATTACTAAATATTACTAAACAATGTTCTTCTTTGGCAAAGACTGGATCTTATATATTCATTGTACCCTGGAAAAGCTGAGCTCCATGCCTTGCACAAAATGAGCTTCAAACATATGCATTTGTTATTTTATTTTATATATGTCCTCTGCCTATGGGAAGAACATCTTTGCATAATGGAAAGTCCTGGTACAAAAACAACAATAAGCCTGAGCTCTATTTGCAACACAGTAATCTAAAAGTTTTATTCATTCCTTCCACAGATATATATTCATCTTTTGTGCTTACCTATGTACTACCTGAGTCAGAAAGTAGATAATTAGGAATGGTCATATTTGACTTTCATCTTGCCATCTTTTTCCAGAATGTAGGTAAAAGATCAAATAGTATTTTCCTCACATTCCTTTTTGACTTTTATTTTAGGACCAGAGGAGTGGTTTTGAAAGCATGTTTCCTATCGTAGTGTAGAAGCTATTGAAAAGAAGAAGGGTTTGGAAGCCAAGTGAAGAGCAAGCTCTATGAATCTACCCTTTTCTTCTTTAACCAGAGAACACTAACATCCTTTCTTTCTTTTTTTAATAATTGGAATCCTGGAAAAAAAAAAAAAAAAACAGAAATAAACTTCATTTGTGGAATAAAGCAAAGAAACAAAAATACATTTGAAAACCACAATAAAGAGAAAATAGGACCAAAAGGAAGGCAGTCTTGGAAAGGTGAATTATACTGCATTGCGATCTTGTATTGCTTTTGTGATGAATCACTGTCAGTATTCAAATGGAACATTTTTTTCCTTTGCAATTGTTCCAAACAATTTAAAGGAAATTGTATCATTTAACTGATAGAAAATTGGACATGATTATATAAGGTATAATGTTCCTGTAGACCAAATAATTTAGAACAGATGCAGGGTGGAATTTCTTTAAAGTAAAGGGTATTCAGGCATTTTCTGGTACAAGAATACCCAAGTAAAATCTACTTAAACAATAGTATTGCTGGCTGGTTCCGTGGCCCCTATTTTCTGAGATCCTCTGTATCTTCTCTCTGGAGCAAGATGGCTGTAGAAGCCGTCAAGCATCTTGTTCTCTTATGACGTTGTCCAAAATCAATAAAGAAACGAAATCTGTCCCTTACACCTCTCTTTCCTTTTGACAGGGAGCAAACTTCCCCCGAAGCACTCAGCATGCTTTCCTCAGGTATAGGGTGATGATCATGCTCTATCAGCAAGAGAGACTAGAAATTGGAGTTTATTGCATTTTAGCTCTTATCAAGGGAGGTGGGCCCTGCCAGCAAGGAGAGAGGAGAGATATGCCCCCCTAGTATGAAATAGCAACTGAGAAATGGTGTTGAGGAAGAACACTTAAAAACAAACACAAACAAAACCCCCAGATTCCTATCTATATTAAATTAGTGTGATCCCGACCAGATGTCGGAATAAACTATATTTAAAACAGTTACTTTGAATAAGACAGCATCATTTTAATTTATGATTTTCTTTCTTGTAGAATGTTAACATTGCAAATGGTTAATTGTGTATCACATGTTTTATTGCTGATTCATTTTCAGTTTATTCATATTTGATTGTCATTCACTACTATGCCTTTTGAAGAAAGATTAAAAAGCAAGTCTGTTTGAACTCTGCATGCATTTTTGATTGTTGATGCCATTTATGCTTAGTGTGAATTAAGATGTGCTTGTATTTTTTTCCTTCTTTGATGCTTGTTTTCATGTCCACCAAACATGGCTCTTTGTTACTGCATTGTTTAATCTCTTTATTTCCATTTTATATCTGCCAGAGAAAAAAAAGATTAATGTAGTTTAAAGAAATTTACTTAACCAAAAGAAAAGTCATTTTTAGACTTCATGTGAGAAAACATTGGATACTGTGGAAAATATTTTCATTTCTTCTACTTCAATTCTTCTTATCATGTATCGACATTTTAAGCTATAGAAAACCAGCTTATAGAATTACTACCTCAGAAATTAGCATTTGTATTTTCCCACTTAATTTTCATACTAAACTTTACATTTTTCAAAGTCTAGGGTTTTCCAACTAACTTGGGTTCTCTCTAAGTAGATGTCATTTTTAAAAGAGTGAAACATTAAAGGTTCAGAAAGATTACATTATCCCCTTAGTTTGTTACCAAAAAGCAAGAACCACTCTGAAGATAAAACTTAACTTTTTAAAATATACCAATTTTTCAGCTTACATAAATTAATAATTGATTTTGCACTCAGACACACTTATTGATCTATAATTAAAAGACCTCCAAAAGCTATTTTTAAGCAGCTTGCATTCTATAATGTAACTGAAGTTTTTGAAAGTAGGAAAATCTTCAGTTTTTGAAGAAAGTTTGAAAGGACGAGGGCACACCCTCTCATCCATGGCTTTGTATAGATGCCCTGAATTTCCATTGTGAGATTTTGTATTTTATTTCATCATTATAATCTTTTTCATCAAAAAAGCATCTCAGTAACAGTACAGAGGATGTTGGGTTAGGTTAAATTAATTTTAACTATAGCATTTTGATTTGCTCTTATTTTCACATGTATATCCCTAGCCCAAAACCAGCCCCGTTCTCTTGAAAGGTAGATAAGGAAAATATCTATTATGCAGGTGCTTTAATGTTCTTGGTGTACTTCGTTTACTTTCATGATATGTTGTGTTCAAGAAAAAGGTGACTACCTATAAGGAACTGTCCTCACAAAACAGAATTAGTAGGAGAGAGAGAGGAGCTCAGATTGCTGGGAAGGAGGGAGCACAAAGCTGTCTGGTAGTTTCTGGAGACACAAAGAACTAAAGCACTCCTTTAGAGAAGAAGAAACATACTTTTCCTGGCTGCAGTGAATATGATGAGCTATGTCTTCGGTGACTGAGAAAAAGAAAGATCTGGGAACGGAAGAGAGAATGACTGATTTCCTTTTGCCTGTGATTTCACTTTCAATTTATTTTGTTTTATGTATTAACTAATAAGCTTTCCTTTTTAGAGAAGTTTTAGGATCACAGAAAAATTGAGCAGAAAGTACAGAGAATTCCCATATACTCCCCGTGGCCATTCATTTTCAAGTTTTATTAGAGAAGCATTTGCTCTTGTTTTGTCTTGAGTGGTCCATACTTGAGGCACAACAGGTTAGCACTCGAAAAGGCTTGCTCCCTCCCCCAGGCAACTCAACAACCTGTAATATTACACTTTGTCGGATAATCTCTATGAGATGTCAGACACAAGTCAGCAAGTTTAACAAAGTAAAGCAGAGATCATATTAAGGGGAAAGGTGTTCAAGAATACCTTTAAATAATTTGAAATGATTCTCTTTGCATTTCCTTTCCCACTTCTAACATGTGCTTTTATCAATATTTTTACTGAATTCTTTATTGATACTATAGTTCATTTAGAAAAAAAGTTAGGTACAGCAAGTCTATGGTTCTGAGTACTCAGTCATGTTGAACTCAGAAGAAAAGAGTTATAACTTTCTGTTCCCCAAATCTTGTTTGCACCTGTTCCTTGCCTCCGTCCCTAATTGCCGCAACAACCCATGTTCAAGTTCTTAACGTCTTTGAGCTGGCTGGATTTGCAAAAATCTTTCATTCTTCAATACCGACCTACTCTAACTCATTCTATTTAATAGTGTCAATGGATCTTCCTAAATCATAAATTTTATACAGTCAATTCTCTACTTTGAAAGAAAGCATTAAACTTCCATTGGCTGTTTTCCTGTCCCCTATTTCTAATCAATGTCAAAATCTTGTCCTGAACTATTGGACTCAGGTAAAATTAATTTAGTAAATAAATAGCAAAGCTGGACACTATAGTGTAGAGGAGGATAATTGCTACCCAGGGTCTGGAGTTTCCACTGTTTCTGTGGAAATGATTTGAAGGAAAGTGCTCTGATTCCACAGAACCTTGACCTAGTTATTCCGATAGAAACATCAGCAGAACAGGCGGGAAGGGCAATTAATCAGGTTACCACTGTCTGATAAAATGATCCCCTAAGACCAGTCAATTCCCTTTGTTCTAATTTTGTGCTCTCAGGAGAAACATCTAGTCTATAATTTCGTCTCCTTAGAGAGCCCAACTACCCATGAGGGTATGCCCTTGCAGACGACTTGTCCCAGTTGTCAAGCCCCAGAATATCCCTCCAATATAATTTGGAACATTAGCATTTGAGCTTCTGAATTAGCCTCATGTGATTTTACCTCTAGTGACTTGCTCCCCTGGGGCCAGAACACCTGTAGTACTCTGACAAATCCACATTTCTAAATCTACACCCAGACCATGGCAATTCCATTAAACTGTATTTCTTGAGGGACATCCTGAAAAAGTAGTCTAAGTTACCTGCAAATGTTATTAAAAAATTGACTTCGATTGACATAGCTTTTAAACACTTGCTTAATTTATTCGATGATGGCCCTTTGTAAAATATGTGTCGGGCATCATTCTATGCTGACTTCAGCAAAATATATTATTCTGGGGCAAAGATTAGTCCAGGATAGTTTTTTATAAATCATTTCGACATCTGGACTCAAAAGATATGAAACAGTAACATTATTCATCAGTACCTTCTGTGATAAAAATTACTTCAGAAAGATCCCAACAGTAAATTCTAACATCAAAAATAATTTCATATTAGTGCTAGTCTAAAATACTACATATAATTATAGAAAAATAAAGGCTTCAAAAGCATTAACACTGCAGGTTAGTGTCTTTCAGTGTCTGTTGCAAACCCCTCTTCAGGTGCTCATTGCACATTTCAATTAACCAGATCCTAACCAGTAAATCTTGTGTATTGAGAAAGTAATATGACCACATTGCTGAAAAATGGTCTCAGTAGTAACCTGAAAGGTGTAGTTCAATGGATTTTTGTGTTTAGAAGCCTTGGCTAGATTTTCCACTTTGACATGCCGTCCTTATTTTGCCATGTCCTACTTGGTTTCCTCATCTGTGAAAGGAGAATATCGTATCTCCATCATAAGGCTGTTTGGAGAATTAAATTATTTAATGCATTTTGGTAGCTTAGAACGTTGCACATAACAAGTTTAGCGCCTATGATTATGTATTCTCAAATGCTGGTTTATTGCAGCAGATTCAGAAATCAGGATTCTTTGTTCCTCTGTGACATTGCTGAGACCTTCAGAGTTACGCCCATTTCATGGGCCTTGTGAATTTGAAGCAACTTCTGAGGGTGGTGCAATGCTAAAAGTGTTCCCCATTATTCTAAGCTTGTGAGTGTCATACTTTCGCAAAGTGGCTCTTCTCATATGCTTTCATTGCAAGGTGAGAGTGATCATTATTGTACCTGACTCACATTTGGTTGGTCTGAACAAATCCACCTCTATTAAGGGATGCATTTCTAACATTTTGGTGACACTCTGCAAGAATTCTCTATTGACTCAGAGTCTGATGAAGCTCTAGGATAAACGTGGAGATCATTACTTTTAGGTCCACTGGTTCACATTGTCTTGGTGACTGTGTGGGGTTTTGTTTGTTTGTTTTTGTGTTTGTTTTGGTTTCATTTTGTTTTGTTTTAATAGGAAAGGATTCTAATACTTTACAAATTTTCAAAATATATTTTAATAAATATGTCCTATGAGTGAAATTAAAAAAAAAATGTATTTTCTACATTTTAATCTCTTCCCACCCTGACCCCTGAATGTACAAACATGGTATTTGGCTTGTATATGTAAACAATTTGTTTTTAAAATGATTCAAGAAGATATTTTACAGGATAGCTCATAAATAGGTTTAAAAAAACAAAACTTTAATCTTATTTTTCTCATTTTTAGCTCTCCTTAGTTCTTTAACACTTCTTGGCTACTAGACTCTTCATTTCTATTCCTGCCAAGGGAAATAGTGAGATTCACAAATTGCAATAATTTTTGTGTCTACTCTTACCCCAAACTTTTAAATATATTATTTCCATAGGCCTAATGTTATTGAGGTATACTATTTGACACAAATTTAAATCTTACTTTAATTTTGGTACATCATGCATTGCCTTTCTTTACTTTGGTGATCAATATGTAATTCTTCCAAAATGGAGTACAAGCAATGAAGCATAAGACTTTACTTTCCCCTAATAATGAACATATTCTGAATATGAAGCTCTGAAAAGAATGTTGGTGAGTAATGAGACCTAGTTACTAAAGCGTTTTAGATATTTATAAATGACTATGACATACTAAAAATCAATACCTTTCCACATGTGTATAAAATTTAGATGGATTTGAAATGTGATTATAGTTCCTTTTTTAAAACTGATTTTTTTCATAGCTCTTCTGATACAAAATGACCACTTCAGATCAAGCTCCTAAAACTTTCTTTTTTCCCCCTCCATCTTGAACTTTTTGCTTGGAGACATTTAATGAAAAGGACAAAAAGAAAAAAAATCCATCTGTATGTCTCTTTGGAAATTCAGGTTTCTTGAAGATCAGGGACAGCACTCAATAGATCCCTCAACGTTTAAACTTTCTGAATATGACATGATTTGTAATATAGAAGTAAAGGCACATCAAAGTTGGCAATTCAAAAATGTGACCTGTCTATTGTATTTAACTTTCAGGTAAGTTCATGAGTTTCTCCCTGCTGTGTCTCTTTCCTGTCCCATTTTAGGGAGATGGAAGGATAATGGCAATGATTTTTCACTGTGTTTTAACATCATAGTTTATACAAAGATGCCATTAGCTTTGTCATTTGAAAAACAAAGTGTGATATCTAGATATCAGAAATTTAAGCTCTATATTTAAGGAAATATAAAGTTATATTCACTGTTGCAATGCAGAAAAATATTTAATCCTAAAATAGATAACACTGGTTGATTAAATGTATTATAACAATATGCTCTGTTTCTTTTACTAACCTGTGCTCTGATACCAATAAATAATCAAAATTGGCTTTTAAGACACACTAAGTTTTTCTGTGTATTTATAATACAATATTAACAAGCAAATCAGGCACTGTCAGATTAGAGATGGAACATGTTCTGCTTAAATATTGTTTCAAAGAGCTAGAGATATCTGATTTCAGATATAATTGTTAGTAATTGCCACCACCACTCATCATCTAGATATGAAGTAAAGTTGGGAAGTAAATATTTATGAATGAAATAATGACCAATGTAATAAAGTTGGGAAGTAAATATTTTTGAATGAATTAGTGATCAAAAATGTCAAATTATATATTATATATAACTAAGCAATTTTTAGTTAATAATAACTCCACTAACTCCAGCTTTCTGTATATGAATTTCAAAGTCATGTCACTATTTTTTTTATTTATATTCACCTTGATAAAAAGAAGATTTATTGGATATTTTGTATTGTACACAGCTGGAAAGAAAGGTAAGAATATTATTATGCTTAAATTTTAGCTTTGTTCTAACACATATCCATGTAGATTCTAGGCATATATTAATTTTCTTTGTTATTTTGTACCCTTTCCCTACAATGAGAAAATTACCTTTTTTTTTTTTTATTGGCAGTTACAGTTAAAGCTCCATATGTTAATAATATAAGGAAAACCTCAAGAGATCACATGAACGCAGGAACTCAGTGTAACATATACAGGCTATACCTTTTTTTTATTTCCTGAAGTTTTCTGACTTCAGGATTACTTAAAGACTATTACAGGAGAGACATAAAATGGAGTCTTCTCAGAAAGCAAAGAATTGCTAGCATGTGTGTTTATTTGCTAAAGCAAGGAACACTGTATTATCTAAAGGAGAATATATTTGATCTTCCACTCAACTATCTTATATCCTTGTAGCTAAATCTATTTTCTGTATGAATAGATATAATTCTAAATACCGTGTGCTTGTCAGATCCATGAAGTGACTTGGAGAAGGCCTTATTTTCAAAATTATCTTGTCAATTTCATTGTGACAGTAACAGAGGCAGGTAGCAGCAGTTTTCTTCTGATTATGTTAAAATCTCATCTATTATTTAGTTTAAAGCTGACAGCATGTATTAAGGCTTAATGAAGGCTTTCAGTAATTTCGGACTAAATTTATCTTCCCCAATTTTATACGTTTTTGTCATTTGAGGGTTATAATTTGATCAAAGGTTAATTTCAGGAGGAGTTTTTCCAAATTATTTCAACATTAAATAAGTAGAGCATGAATTTTTGGGAAACATATCCATGTGAAACTATCTTTAGCAGAAATAGAATTATATGACAATCGTTTAAAAAAAGCTTTGCCTTTTTTTTAGTAGATGAATGAAGGAGTTACCATTCCTGTCCACATTCTTGTCTAGCAGTCCAGTCTAGCATGTTCTCTATACCCTCACATCAGTGATACTAATTCCTAAAATGTGAAAATACAAGACTTTAATGATCTACAGAATGGTAGCAAGGTAATTGCAAAGATAAATATAAGAAGACAAATATTTAGGTGAAATATATTAAGAACTAAACATTTTGCTAATTAAAAAAATAACAAAGTTAGTTCTTTAGTTTGCTTTTTACCAAAATTGCATTTCTTTTCTGTAGCTCCCTTTTTCCAACAGTTTTCTCTCATTGGATGGTATCAGCTGATAGAGAATGTTTTCAGCCACTCTTGGAAAATGTGAATTCCTAGAGCTCAGAAGAAAGAGAGATTGCTTTTACTTTCTTCTCACATTCTCTCTTGGAACTCACTTAACATTTTGATCCAGCAGAGAATTGGTCTCCTGTAGCCAACACTGTGAATAACTGCCAACTTCAGTGCTTTTTTTAGAATTCTCTAAATGTAAGGTAGAAAACAATGTCACAGTACATGTGTTGGGGTTAAAAACCCTCTTAGTCAGATTCACAACCTGAATTCTTGAAACAACTGCACTGTGTTGGCAATGAGATATATAGTCTCCTTTTCATACAGAAGTGTGGCAAGCCAGAATGAGTAGGTTAAAAACAAACCTGAATTCTAGCAACGAACGGTGGAGAATTGGGATGTTTATCAAGTATTTTTTGAGTGATGCGATTTCGTCATCTAGTGTGTACTTGCTATAAATTAACATAACAATCTAACAGTTTACAATTTTGGTATGTTGTACTTACTAAAGTTATTTTTATATCAAATTATCACCTACTGAAATATTAGAAAATAGTTAGAAATGTTACTTGTATTGATTCTAAGAAACGCATTGTGTCTTATAATATCCAATACCTCAGGTACTGGAAATTTGAGTGTGACAGTTATGAAAACTTGTCAGAATTCTACCCTGTAATTTACACATTTACTTCAGATTTTCAGTCACCAGAAAATGTGATGCAAATCCTTGAGAAGTGGTAAATATATTAGGGAAGCTGAGCAGAACTATAGGACATGAAAAGTAAAGGGCTGATTTTTTTCAAGGAGTCAGAAAAAGTTTTCAGGCTTAATGTTCCAGGAGTTCACAGTAAAAAATGCCAAGTGTAAGAGGTCAGTGTGTGTCATGGATATACTAGAGGTTACCCAGTTTCTTTTAAACATGGATTAAATTTTTGATATGGGAGTGGGAGGAGTCAAAATGCAATCTTTACAGATATCTACTTAGCAAATACTGCAAGGCAATGTAATACAATTATTTGTGGAAGTGGGTTAAAGTAGTCTAATTAATATTACCTTGGCAATATGTGTCTATTAGGAATGTGAATGAACTGGAATCAGGCAGGATGATGCTTGTCAACGTGAATATAAAAAAGTAACAAAAAATATTATTCCTATGGTGGGCCGTCATGGTATTCAAGAATAGCATCTAAAGGGATCCAAATTTAAATTCAAGTCATATAAATAGTTAGAGATAAGTTTATTCATACAGCATCAATTACAAACTGTAGGCTATTACTTGGGAATCAGGTCGGAATGGAGATTACTTGGGAAACTTTGTAACAAGAAAGATGAAGAAAGAATGCAACTTCAGTTAAGGAAAGATAGCAGATAGTCTGTGATTCAAGGCCAAGCTGAAGTTTATGATGAAAGAGAAGATATGGTGTACTGTATAACATCACCAATGAAAACTACAGAGGGAGAACTGAACAGAAATCCCATCCTTTCAATTAGGCTAAAATGGGTGACAACATCTAACTCTAAGAGTTAAAATAATCTGTTTATTAACAAATGTATTGTAGGTGCCTACAACTGTGTCTGACGTATAGAAGGTGCTCAATAACAGCTATTAGTATGGGCAAGTGGAGATACTCCAATTAGTTTCCTGGTGTGTTGGGTCTGGGGTAAGTGAGCATGACGAGCCATAAAGAACATTTTTGGAAGGGGAGGTGGTGTTAGAGGGAAGCAGAATAGAAATTCAGCTGGACCATTCAATCCTCAGTACTAGAAAGCGATTTAATTCAGATTTCCATTGGATTTTATAATGTCCATTTATATTCAAAATGCCTATTTGAATTACACCTAGGATAAAATAGAAGGATTTATTGAATCGATTTAGAGTTCAGAGTCTCAGAAAAATGAGTCCTATCGTTTATTTAATGCTGTCTTTAAAAACTCACAAACTTTTTATGGATATGAAATATGTTTGCATTTCTACAATCTAATAACAATGCAAAAATACGTATATCATGAGATGGTGATGCAGAAATTCATAGGAAACGTTAGCAAGCAAGGACCACTTGATGTGGAGTAATTGTGCCCTAGAAATAAAGGTTAAAAAGGCAGGATGTTTAGCTAACTTTCAAAATTTTAAGAATACTTAAGTCTTTATGCTGAAATATAAGCGGACTTCATGATTCACTGGGAAAGGGAAACAAAATAAGAATAGAGGAAAGAGATACATGGAGTTTTATTAGAGCCTAATGTAGAGAAGGTGCCTTGAGGGGTTAGCAGTCTATACAGAAAAAACAAAACAAAACAAAACAAAAATGAATTGGTGCTCTTTCTTCTGGAAATGTTCAGAGTGACAAGGTAATGATCTTGAGAAAGTAAGAGAAAATTTTGGCAATGAATTGTAGATATGAAAAAAAATGTTCTAAGATTATAATTTTATAAATTATCCATGACATAATTAAGGTATTGCTAGGTTTCAGATGAAGAGACAACTGGTGTGGTACAAGCAGGAAAACCACTTGGTGTGAGAGCCAAGAGAGTAAGACATAAAGACCAAGTCAGTTTCTTCCTTCCTGGCTTCCACTCTTATCTCTCAAAACTACCCTGCATATCATAAGCCCTTGAAAAAGATGAATGTTTAACAAGTTGTTATCACAATTATATTGAAACAATATCCATTGTTTTGAGATACATTAAAAACAATACATGAAAATTCCAAAGCTCTATGTTGAAAATTTATCATTTTATTAATGGCATTTTTTTAAATTTTATTTATTTATTTGAGATCACAAGTAGGCAGAAAGGCAGGCAGAGAGAGAGGACAAAGCAGGCTCCCCACTGAACAGAGAGCCTGATGTGGGGCTCAATCCCTGGACCCTGAGACCATGACCTGAGCTGAAGGCAGAGGCCTTAACCCACTGAGCCACCCAGGCGCCCTTATTCATGGTATTTTTACTTGGTATTCAGTGATTACCTGTATTATTCAGGGCAGAGGTTTAAGTGGCTCTAACAAAGACATTTTAAAATATGGTGATTTAAATAACATAAATATGTTTTTTTAAAGAGATGGAGAGAGAATGAATGAGAAGGGGGGTAGAAGGAGTGGAGGAGGAAAACAGAATCTTTTTTTTTTTTTTTAATTTTATCTATTTATTTGACAGAGATCACAAGTAGGCAGAGAGGCAGGCAGAGATAGAGGGGAAGCAGGCTCCCTGCCGAGCAGAAAGCGGATGCAGGGCTCGATCCCAAGACCCTGAGATCATGACTCGAGCCGAAGGCAGAGGCCTTAACCCACTGAACCACCCAGGCGCCCCGGAAAACAGAATCTTAAGCAGGCTCCAGCCCAGCACAGAGCCCGTCACAGGGCTCGACCTCAGAACCCTGAGATCATGACCTGAGCTGATATCACAAGTCAGATGGTTAACTAACTGAGACACACAGGTGCCCCTAACATAGATTTTTATGTCTTGTTCATGAAACTGCCAGGCTGTTGGAGTGTCTGTTTCATATCATCACTCAGAGATGCAGATTTCATCTTTCTTGACCCTCTATCATATTATAGGATGTTGAGTTTTTCTCCAAATTATCCCAGTTCAGTGAACCCAATGCTACAAGACATGGAAAAGAGCTTGGAAAAATATAAGATCAAAGTTTAAAGTTCTGCACTCAAAACTGATGTACTTCACTTCTACTCAATTCTATCAATAAAAACTTAATTACACTTAACTTCAAGGGAAGCTGGCAGCCATCTGCCCTGCTACAGATATATTACTGAGGAGAGATGGAAACCAAATTTAGGTGGACCATAAGCAATCTGTGCCAAATACCCAAAATAAAAGGCAGAACATGACATGTCAACCTACTCAAATCAGCAAGGCGTTTAAATTTATAAAGTTACATTTCCCAAAGGGAATTCATCGTCTGTTAAATGAAAGAACATGAAAATTCCCATAGTTCATTTAAGGAAAATTATACCTCCATTTGCTCTCCCTAGTTATATTTTTAGTGTCTTTTATGCTTTTACTAAGAAATCTGTTTGATAGCTGACAAAGACAAAATTTAACTAATTGGCATTAGAAATATAAAACACATTTTTTTTCTCTGTAATATCTGTATTTTAAAGACTAATACCAATTTGTACATAAAAAAAGAAATTCCCGGGGCGCCTGGGTGGCTCAGTGGGTTAAGCCGCTGCCTTCGGCTCAGGTCATGATCTCAGGGTCCTGGGATCGAGCCCCGCATCGGGCTCTCTGCTCAGCAGGGAGCCTGCTTCCTCCTCTCTCTCTACCTGCCTCTCTGCCTGCTTGTGATCTCTCTCTGTCAAATAAATAAATAAAATCTTAAAAAAAAAAAAATAAATAAATAAAAAAATTAAAAAAAAAAAAAAAAAAAAAAAGAAATTCCCAATCCCAATATACCAGATCATTTTATCCTCCCTACACTATCACTAATGTAGGGATCTAAGGAAATCCAAATTAGAATTTAGCCTTCAGTCTCTATCTAGGTAAGTGTAGTAAGAGGATTCCCTAATGGTCTATATAGAACTTGAAGGAAGCTTGAAGTACAAAAAGTGTAAACTATAAAAAAGTGTAAAGTATTAAAAAATCACTTTTTTTGTTTCCTCTGATGACATATTTTAATGGAATGATTTATTTTTAATAATATATGTTTACACAATAGCCTTCCACTACTACTCAAAAATTATTTTTAACTCTATTTAACCATATTTACTATATGCTCTCTATCTCTCAATTTCTTTGCATATTCTGTCCATTTCACTGATTGGTAAACCATTTTCTTTTTAAAGTACATTAAACATTTTTCTTAACTAACCTTAATTGCTCTGGGGGAAATGTATAAAATTAGATTTTTATACACACAGAGAGATGTGTTAATAGATAGATAGATATAGATGTAGCTGTAGATACAGATTTATAGACCTAGGCATAGAAGTAGTTATACACAATTCTACTCTGTGTTTCTGCTTTTTATTTATTATGATAAATAAATTATAAATAATATTTTATAATTAAAAATAAAAAGTACTTTATTTATTATGTTTTATTGAAATGATAGATATTAATGTGATAGATTTTAAATAATAAACCTTAGCAATTATGTTTAAAATGTTTATTATTCTTTTACTCTGGCTTGGCTAATTTAGAGCCATTATCCTATCTATGTTGTAGGAGATAAGTAACATTAAAAGCCAATTGTCCCATGTGTTGTACATATATCTTATTTGTGCTCCCCAAAATTCCACATGGTAGATAGTATTACTACTACTCTCTCTTTTTTAATAGATGGAGAAATTAAATCTCAGATAGATTGACTAAGTTGTAAGTGCTACTGATCTAACAAATGGTGGAGTATTGGTTTCAAAGTTTGGGCCCTTCTATCACCATATGTGTATTCTCTTTGTAAAGGGAATTACTGTTAACTGCGCATTTGCATACTGAGTCACCAGTTTCTTACAGAATAATGGTAGCAATTATGTCAATACTGTTTCTCTTTCATAGTTTTATACTTAATACACTATTTCATGTATTCAAAATAGAATTTTACCAATAACCTGAATAGTTAACTTGAGTAACTACACATTTAGTTTATTGGATATATACATCATCATTTATTACAGTGAGGGTTACATTTCCATTGAAAATGAGTATTATTCTTTAAAAATTCTGCCATTTCAAATGGAACTTCAATAAGTGACTGTATTCATTATTTTACTGAGCACAGTGAGAGATAATGAAGGAGGTAACAATCATGGCAGAAATGCATTAATATTAAATATTTACCACATAACTCATCCTTATTGGACACAGCTGTCGATAAAATATGCCCTTACTCTTGACAAGTAGCTCCTGTGTTTTGCTTGTAGATTAGCTCGCAGCCCTGCTCTGTATTCTTTATCTTCATCACTGCACCGGTCCTTTAATTAGGGAGGGAAATCTTCTGCATAGTGATTAAGAAATCACAGTTAAGACCCTGTTACAAAGAGATGTTTCTGGAAACTACTCAAAATAGCTCTCTGGTTTGAAGATTCTTCCAAGTATGGTAGCAAGGAAACGTGCATATTTCAAAAGCAAGTGACAGTTGACCCTCTGTTTATCAGGTTTACCAAAATTTCAATTCTCAATCCTAAAATGTTAGGTGTAACTAGAAGCAGTCTTGAATGATGGTTGGCAAAGAATGGCAACTTCATTATTTCATCTGTGAAACAGAGGTGATGAGGCATTTTTATGTTAGAATTTAAACTGATTTTAGAATCCAAGAGTACACTAATCTTATGCAAATAATTTTGTTACCATTGCATGCTAATAAAATTGGAAAATATACTTTAGAAAATTGAGAAACTGATCTCTTTTCATAATGACCTCATACAAACACTTTAAATTATAATATTTTGTAAGAACTGCTATTTCAGAATCAAAATTCATGATTTCCAAATTCAAAAATATAACTGACTAAGGTGAATATGACTTGATGCTACCTAAAAGTCTATAGAACTCAAGAGATAGGTCATTTATAGTTTTACCACTATGGATAAACTGTTGTTATTAATATATCAAATGTAATATTCAAAGTTATTACTATTCACAGAACCAAGGTATGAAAAATATTGTTGCCATGAGAAATAAGTTTAAGATGATTTAATAAAATTGCCAAGAAAAGCTGATAAGCTTCTAGAACACTAGGTAGCATTGTTGGTTTTTTTCTCACCATTTTATGCATCAGAGAGGTTTGATTTTTTTTTTTTTAGACTTTCTTCCTTATGATTTGAATGAGCTTCTAGTACTGGTAAAAATAAGGAAAAGTAGATCATATTGTGGGAGTGCAAATATTAACCTAACTTTTGTTAAAACATATCAATGTAAAAAGCAAAACAAAACATCTCAATGTAGTCTATGATGAAAATATTAATAGGTGGAAAAATTAAACAAGTTGAAATAAGCATCACCATATATTTTAAAGTGGCTAAAATACTTCTGTATGACAGAATTTTATAGGGAAAAGGGGTGAAAATAAGTATCCTTTCACCAGGATAGAACAATTTCAATTTGATTCTAGCTTTTTAAAGCAATGACTGAAGTATTTATTGTTGAATGAAATTGTATCTTGTAATTAGCTTCTGAAGATAATTTTAGATCTCTAAGTCTGTTGATACTAACTCCTGGGACAGTTTGTTCACAGGCTTTCTATTTCACATAGTTTTTTCTCTGGGTCAATTTTAGGGCACATACACGGTTTCCCTTACTAGGCAGTAAAGAGTAGTTCTTAAGTACAAAGACTGTGACTCCAAACTTTGTGTATAGAAATCTTAGCCTTTACCACTTAGATAAACTCTGTAACCTTTCTATGCCCCCAGGTTTCTCCTGTGAAAGATAAAAATCATAATAATCTGGCCCTCTTTGGATTGTGTGGATGAAATGAGTTAATATAGATTAAGTTCTTGGAACAGAGCCTGGAAAATGATAGGCACTTAGGATATTCTTTCTAGGCTAACGAGCTAATTCGAGGGTTGCTTTAGTTTGCTTTCCTGACGTCTTTTTCATTATGTTGGGTCCTCTCCCCACAATCTAATGTAAAATATGAAAAGGAAAAGGAGACCACATGGGAGGCATAGCAAAATCTTTGAAGTTGAAAGTCAGTCTCAACATACAGGATATGTATATTTTTGTAGGGTTCTACTCTGTCCTAGGCTGTCTTTTATTTTTTTTATTTTTTTAAAAATTTTATTTATTTATTTGAGAGAGAATGAGTGAGAGAGAGCGTGAGAGGAGAAGATCAGAGGGAGAAGCAGACTCCCCAAAGAGCTGGGAGCCCGATGTGGGACTTGATCCTGGAAGTCCGGGATCATGACCTGAGCCCAAGGCAGTCGCTCAACCAACTGAGCCACCCAGGCACCTGCTAGACTGTCTTTTAATTCAGACTCTCTAGTTCACCAGGAAATACATCACCAGTTTTTCACATGGGTACAATGAAAGAGGGACAATTTTGTTGGTGTCCTGAACAGACATTAAGCCCTTTTCCTTCCACTTCCATTTGTAATGGTGAGGATTCCTCCAAAGCATAAGCTTTGGGGACATTTTCAGTATAAATCAATTAGGTTCTCATACTAACCCACTGCCAGTTTCAGATTCTGCTTCTTCGAAGGGTCTGATAAACAATATACCATTTGTCCCTGTTTTCCAGCTTACCAACATCCCTGCTCTTCTCCCCTCTCTCCTTTCCTTTTTTCCAAACCTGAGTATTTATGCCTTGTTAGAACATCATTTGTCTGTGTCATGGACCCAGAGGAGGAAAGCAAAAGTAAGTGTCCAACCGAGCATTTTAACCCAAAGACTACTTTAAAAACAAACAGCTTTTTAAAATAATTTGAGGATAGTTAGAGAATTAAACTTGTTTCGTGAAAAAACTGCTGATATTCTGCCAAACTGTTCTGTTCCTTCAAGTGGGAATGTTGTTTAAATACTTGGATTCCAACACGTTTTCTTCCTACAACCACTTATCTTTTTTTTTTTTTTAAAGATTTTTATTTATTTATTTGACAGAGAGAGATCACAAGTAGGCAGAGAGGCAGGCAGAGAGAGAGGAGGAAGCAGGCTCCCTGCTGAGCAGAGAGGCCGATGTGGGGCTCGATGCAGGGCTTGATCCCAGGACCCTGAGATCATGACCCCAGCCGAAGGCAGAGGGTTAACCCACTGAGCCACCCAGGTGCACCACTTATCTTGAGCAACGGCTTTGCATCAGCCTCCACCGATTGGGGCATCTGAGCCAGTGTGCCACACGTGTTCTTCACCTTTCCTTTAGGTCAGACTTTGAACTCTCTTGCTTGTAGACTCTATGGGCAATCTGATAGCTTAAAATATGGAGAAACATATTTTATTTTCTGTTTCTACCACATAAGGAAGGCCAGCATTCCTTAGAACTAAGATTCCTATATAATGTCAATTAACTGCAGAGGAAAAAAATTTCTAATCCAAAACTTAACCTTGTTTTACAATTCCTTTTGTCAGGATTATTCCCAAAAGTAGAAGAATAAGGACACAGGGTAATGGGACAGAGACAGGGCTAGTCCCTTAATTTGGAGGCGCATGCAAAGTTCTCTGATACTCTTGGTTAAAGCCAAGTTTAATAATGGATTTTAATTAAATTGTATGAGAAGTATAGTCTTACGTATGGATAGTTTTTCAATCCAGGGAATAAAAATATGAAGTATTATTTGTTTCTAGCTCTGCCCCCACTTCTCATTTACTTGCCAAGTGAAAGTTGCAGAAAGTATGTTGAATGGAGGTTGCTCCTGAGTTACCATTTCTGTTAAAGAATTAGAAACTGAAAGTGACAGAGGAATGAGAACTAGGTAAAATCAATAGCTTTCAGGGGTGCCTTGGTGGCTCAGTTGCCTTCAGCTCAGGTCATGATTCCAAGGTCCTAGGATAGCACGCCAGGTCAGGCTCTCTGCTTACAGGGAGCCTGCTTCTCCCTTTGCCTGCCAGTCGGTCTGCTTGTGTTCTCTCTTTTTTTCTCTCTCCTCAAATGAATAAATAAAAATCTTTAAAAAAAAAAAAAAAACTTTCAGAGGTCAATAAACAAAGACCATTATACAAACAGTCAGAAAACCCAAGTTCAAATCCAGCAATGGATCACAACTTGGGCCCTCAAACCTTTTATCTAACTTCTCCTGGCTACAGTTCCCTTATTTATAAGATATTAAATATAATCCCTTCCTTACATTCCCTAAATACTGTTGCAAAGATTAAGTGAGATTTTACTAATGAAAGTAATTAAAACTTCTTAAGTGATGATGATGTGGTTTTGGAATATAGGTGAGGTTCAGAGCCGACAACCAAGAAAGAATTCTTGAGACGTCTTTGGTGCAAAATGGTGTTTATTAAAGTATGGGGACAGGACCCCTGGGCAGAAAGAGCTGCTGCGAGCGTGTGTGTGTGTGTGTGTGTGTGTGTGTGTGTGTGTGTGTGTGTTGAGGAGTGGCTGATTATATACACAGTAATTGGGGAAAGTAAGGAAAAAGGAGGTTTCAAAAGAAGTTCCTATGCTGAAGAGGACATACCTATACCTACAAGATACCGGCAGTCTTGCTAATGTCAAGTTAAGCTTGTTTTCCCCTCTAGCAAGGTATTAACATTTAGTTGGGAGATCCCAGGAAGAATGTCCCACGTGTCCCACCCAGAAGTGGGGCATGGCGATAGGTTGCAGGGTGTCAGTTTCTGCTTTGTCCTCAACTTGCTTTCTGCTCCCTCATCAATAGGATATAATATTCAAAGTCATTATTATACATGCTGTACCTATATTAGGATCAGAGGAACCGAACCAATATGCATGCGCGCGCGCGCGCGCACACACACACACACACACGCACACACACACACACACACACACACACACACACACACTCTCTCTCTCTCTCTCTCTCTCTCTCTCTCTCTCTCTCTCTGCGGACATGGGGGAGGGGGGAGGCATTGCTGAAGATTAGAGTTTGCTTGATAGGTGGTTTGAGCCAGATTCTCTACCTAGGAATCTAGGACTGTGGCCTCCAGCACCTGGGGCACCCAGGTGTTTTTCACCCCAGGACTCCCCTGCCAGTTCTTGTAGATCTCCCTAGATCTCGCGAGATCAGCTTTCCTTTGGAAAGAGCGGTGGAAAAGAATAGAGAGCAGAGAAAGTTTTGCTTTAAGAAACTGGAACATGGGATTGTAGAAATTGGGTGAATCCAAATTGTGTGTGGTCAGCTGGCAGGGTGGAGACCCAGCAAAGAGCGGCAGTTCCGACCCAAAGGCAACCTGCTGACAGAAACCTTCAGGCTCTGAGGAGGTCAGTCTTTGTTCTGTTAAATTCTTACACTGTTTTTCTATGGGGCCCACGCATTCTTGAAGGCTTCACTCAAAGTTCATCAATTTAAATGCTAATCTCCTCCAAAAAAACCCCTTCACTGAAACAGAGTGATATTCGATCAAATAGGTGGGCACTGTGGCCCCACCATGTTGACACAAACAACTGTGACATTATTTCACTGAATGATTAAAATGCTCCCATGAATACTTTCAACATGCACTTCATATATATGTTTGAAACATGCACCTTCAAGATTGAAATATCATGATTCATTTAATAGTGATGGACTAGCATTTATAATGTGAGTGTGTGCGTGTGAGAGAGAGGAGAGGGATCTGCTTAGAGGGTTGTGCCCACTTAATGAGTGAATCTATATAAAGCGCTTGTCACAGTCCTGGCAAAATTCTTAAGACTATGTATGTAACATTGCCTACAGGTGCCACACTTGTAAATGTTTCCCTCCTTTCTGGGCAACAGGAAATCCATCTGTTGATAATCTTAGTAAACTGCAGACTCATGGTCCTGGGAGAGCAAGGAGAGATTTTACAGGTGTTGCTCAAGCCACATGACAGTTACTCATGGTGGGCACATACCCACGAAACTCTCAGATCTACCTTGATAGTAGAAATTATATTTCTGGTTAGTTCTGGTTCAACGCATAGGACATTCCCACCACCAGCACCCCATGCCCCCTCATAAGTCTTATTTTCATTTGGTAATATAAGGGTAAGGCAAATGTTCCGAGTTTTTTCAGTTAACTTTAATAGTGACCTAGTAAATACAGAATTTATAAAAAGGGGACAGTTCAGGCATTGAGGCCTTTTCGACGGAGGTGTGCCTCAGTTATCTAATTTCAGTAAGATGAAATAGACGTGTGCCTGGCCATTGGCTGCTTCTGGCGAGTGTGGACCTGGCCTTAAATCTATCTTATTCAGCTCTGTGACTTTACTAATTGGTATATTGTGTTGTGTTAAATTTTATATCAATTATATAATCAATTCCTGCAATAATCTTGAATTATAAATAATCATTGTAAAGGGAAGAAATTTTGGAAAGACTTATCTTTTCTCTTTTCTGTATTGAGTATCCACATAAGATCTACATTTGTCTAATCTGAATATATTCTTAAAAGTAATCATTTTTTATCATGTGTCAAGAATAAGTTTGGTAAAATATCATGGACTTTATGTAATAATTCACTGGATCCTAAGGACTAAATATATAAAACAGACCCGCCTAATTATTTATAAATATTTTTGAAGCAAAATAATATGCTTATGTAATCACTTAAGTGATTTTGTTAAGGAAAAAAACAAATTTAACTTCTAAAATTAATGGAGCTTTATATCTATTAAAGAAATTTTAAGAGCCAGGCACTATTTCTCATTGTTTTGTTTTTCTAAATAGATAATTATTATTATTTCATTACTTTAATTAAATCATTTGAGAGAGTTTATTATTTTGCAGAGCTGGAAATATTAAAAATATTCAGACTGTAATGTCTGTTATATTAATTGCATGAAAGGTACTTAAAAAGAAAAATAGTAACACGTATCTGAATTCCTGTCTGTCATCCAAATAAGACAAAATAATGAATCACTGAAGGACTATTGTCTGCAAGTTATCTATATTTCAATCTAATTATATCCTTCCTCAAATGATTCACCCATCTGTGGAGATGTCTAATTTTTTCCAAAAAGCGATTTGCCTTCATAGACCTGATATACTGAAAAAGAAATTGCATGTATTGGGTAAAGTTGTATTGGTATGTTGACATAGAAAGCTTTGAGAACTGTTGTAAGGACAGAGCCTCCTCATAAATCTTTACAAAATGGGGAAGAGAAAGGTAGCACAATCTGAACGTTTACCATAGCCTTATAATTACATTTTCCCGCTATTAAGTTCTCTATATATGCTAAAGACTTCACTCCTACATCTCTTTTCAAATTATACACACAAAGGAGAAACTATTTCTCCACTTAAAAAACAATATTTAAAAAAAATAAAGAAAGGGGTTGCAAGGGAGAGTGTAGAAATGTCAAATTGAAGAGGCTAAATGAACTCACCTCTTTTTTTTTTTCTTATTCATTCCTTCCTTTAAAACTTTTTCATGTCACATACACATTATCTATTTGTACTCCAAGGTCAACGATTTGCCAGTGCACTGCAAAGAGAGCAGAGAGAAGCAAATTCTGCAAACCACTCAATTCATTAAAAGCTATTCCTTCATTTTTAATAATCAATTGCCATACACAGAGTAGAGTATTATTCTTAACGCTTGACCTGCAAAATAATTTAAATCCACAGAAGGAGCAGAATCTTCTTTGAAATTCTGTATCCTTGAAAAATACAGTGTGCTAGTTTTATCTACCTACCTACCTACCTATCTATCTTTAAACATGTCAGTTTTAAAATCTTAAGAGCTTAGATATGCCTTTGTTATAGCAAAGATTTTAGACACGCACACCTACCCACTCATCCATTTTTGGGGCAGTCCCAACAATTCTGACAGATCATCTTTTCCTTTCTATTGCAGTATATGACATGACTATATAGAAAACCTCTTTAATGATATTCTATTTTAAGCTCATGTGGTTTGCTGTATGTTAGATCGGACAGCAGATTAGTAGTTTGATTAGTTAAGACTTTTGCCTGAAGGCATAACCATTAGGGACGTGTTTCTCAATCCTCAAGAGGCAAGAATACCACACTGTCAAAAAAAATCATGTTTCTTTTCTCTTAATAGCTAAAAAACATTAAAAGTTTGCTTTTCAATGGTTAACTGGTCTCATCCTTTTTTTTTTTTTTTGATATAGCAGTATTGGTTATGTATAGATAATTCTCTATTAATAGTTCTTTATTTTGACACCTGGCTTGTCAGTATCCTTACATATCCAAGAAAGGGAGACATTTAAGCAGGAGAAGACAAATATAAGAACAAGAAATGATGTACTAAAATTCTTAGAAGTGGAACTGAATACTGTGAACTGGAACTAAAGGTAGTTTAGAATATGTAGAGCACCTTTTACAGATTTTGGACAAGTAGCATAGATCCTGTGTTTTCACAAGACTTACATTTGGATGAACAAAATATAAGAAAATAAACAAGATGATATACAGTATTAAGTGTTATGAAGATAAGAGCAGTAGATTGATATAGAATGATTTAGGTCAACTTTTTCTGAAGCATATATTTTTCTCTAACAATTCTTGTAATGATCTCTTCTGGGTTATCTAGATATTGTACTGGACTTACTTCTTACCTTCTGCAGGGATGATAAAACAACTCCGAACAATGTATACAACAAATAGGTCAGAGAGTATAACCCTTGAATAATGTAACAGGAGCTCCATCTGTCTCTGTCCCCATAAATTACTCCAGTGGATGTTAGTAGCAAAGTATTAAGTTTCCCAGCTATTTTAAGGATTTATTTATTTTTAAAATATAGTTGGAAAATGTACTTTAACATAAGAGTTTGAAATACTAAGTTATTGAACTTCAATATGGGTCTCCTAATAAAGCTTTAATGTTTTCTTTAATTACATGACAATTTAAAGTGAAAGCTGTAGATGGTATGGTTAGTTTAGAATCACTTCATGGGCATGGAGACATTTTATATTTTAGTTATAACTCTTCCTCATGTCTTTGAAGACTTTTCTGTGGTATATGTGGTAGTCAAAGGCAAAAGTGTTAAATATAGTCTAAAGGTCTGTTTTAAAATCTATTAGCCAAATGTGAAATATTTGTAACGATGTTGAAAATTTTGAGATTTTTCAAAAACAACCATTATAATGTGTTAAGAAACACAAAACACTTCTGGCTTGTATAAAGGAATTGAGCCTTGTTATTAATGATTTTATTTTTAAATCTGAGTCATTCTGTATGTCTATAGTGTCTCTGAAAATATGAGTGTGGTAATGACTGAACAAGATGCTTTGAACGATAAAGAAGTTTTGTTGGATTAAGTGGCAATGGGATTTGGCACTTCATTTCATCTTCACAATTGATTGGAAGAATTGACTAGAAAATGAAATAAAAAATGGCAACTTATCCATTTCCTAGGGTAAGAAACAACTCAGGGAATTTAATTATTGCAGAAACAAGTTTAATAAGGGAAGAGGCCTATAATATTTTATTGAAGTGAAACTTTCATTTTCCTAATGTCTTGAGACTACTCTGAAATCTGATGAATTGTAAAGCTAGAGAAGCAGGGTGTTGGGGAGGCAGGAGATGGAGTAAGGAGAGGAGGCTTGGACATGGCCAAGGGGAAATCAGTAGGAAATGGTGTATTGTTATTATTGAAGCTATTAAATACTTCCAGTTTGCCTCGCCTTATGCCATGTTCTTTATAAGCATTTATCACTTACTTCTTTGGCCTCATATATTGGGCATGAAGTATTTTACCTATTTCACAGTGGAACAGATGGCTGTTGGCAGGGAAACCTCCCACCTAGAAGACAAGCATTGGAAATTTCACATAAGAGAGTGATAACAGGGAACTAAGTCACTTTGAGTACCAATAGTATGCCAGACTGTATTAACTGGTTCCGTATAATTTTATTACCTAAAGTCTTTTTTTTTTAAGATTTTATTTATTTATTTGACAGACAGAGATCACAAGTAGGCAGAGAGGCAGGCAGAGAGAGAGGGGGAAGCAGGCTCCCTGCTGAGCAGAGAGCCAGATGTGGGGCTTGATCCCAGGACTCTGAGATCATGAGCTGAGCTGAAGGCGGAGGCTTTAACCCACTGAGCCACCCAGGTGCTCCTATTACCTAAAGTCTTGACAAGAATCTTTCAAAGGTGATATTTTACATATGAGAGAAATATTAGATTCAAAGAGGTGAAATAATTTGGATCACATAGCAAGGTGGTACTGAAGCAGGGATTAAATTCAGATTTGCCTGCTCCCTAAATCCATGTAGTTTCATGACACCTCTGTGTACCCCACACCCCATTGCTTCTCCCTTGCTTTAATCTTTGATGTCATTTATCTGAAATGCTGATTTTCCAACTTATAATTCATTCTAAAGCACAGACTTGTCAGGGCTCTCTATATAGTAGATCTGTCCTAATTACCTAGCTAAGTGGCACTAAATTAGGCAGTAATTTACTAAAGCATATTTTATTGTCAACTTTGACTGCTAAACTTTGGAGGGGGAAAAAAAAGATATTTTTAACTTTACTGCAAATTCCCCAACTTTTTAATTTTTTTAAAAAGATTTTATTTATTTATTTGACAGAGAGAGAGAGAGAGAGAGAGATCACAAGTAGGCAGAGAGGCAGAGAGAAAGGGGGAAGCAGGCTCCCTGCTGAGCAGAGAGCCTGATGTGGGGCTTGATCCCAGGACCCTGAGATCATGATCTGAGCCAGAGGCAGAGTCTTAACCCACTGAGCCACCCAGGTGCCCCAAATTCCCTAACTTCTGATTAAAGTTCTGTTAAATATAGAACATAAACGAGGGTTGTCTGGTTATTTGACTTGGGATCGTGTTATTTTTGGTTTACTAAAGTAAATTTTGGGTGTAAGGGGATATAATTTTAGAGAATATTTGTATATTTTATGATTTTAAAAGTACAACATAGGGAACAAAACTTCCAAAGATAATCATATTACACATTAATGATTTTTACCCATTCCTCCATTATAAAGGTAACTTTCCTGTAAACTACATAAGTTGTTTTATCAACCTCATTGTATCCATTACCGAGATCATATTTAAAATTCTAAAGAAAAGACAATATAATGAGGTGTTTAATAACGTGATTTGAGTGGATTCATACCCAGACTGCCATTTCTACTTGGTTATCATGGGCAAGTTATTGTGTTCTTCACTTAAGTAGCTCACATTTATATAATTCAACCTCATTGGTAAAATGGGCAGAATAATAGTGCCAATAATATAAGTTTATAGTGATGATAAAATAAGCTAAAGTGTTGTAAAAAATGTAGAGGTGTATACCTGTCCCATAAGTATTAGGAAGGGTTTGTTCTTTCTTCTTCTGTACATAACAATCGTCTTTGAGTATAACAATCTATAAACTCCTATTCATATTATATAGTGTATACTACTTGTGTAGAATCTCATGACCAAGTCATTTTGTCTTTGAAGAGGATAATGACATAGACAATTTACTACAGGTTACCGATTTGAATATCCTCAGTTATTTGAGGAACAAGATTTGGAACAGCAACTTTTTTGGACAGATGAATGCAAAAATAAAAAAAAATCCGTAAACTTTGATATCTTTTGTATTGATTTAAATTTTATTTTTTCTCAAAATATTTGTATCAATAGTGCTATCCTTTATTTTTGATAAGGATACACTTTTGTCATAAAGCATAAGCTTCATATAATTTCTCAGGACTGTTGGAGTCTGAACTTGAGTTATCGTTCATTTTATGATCTAAGGTCTATATTTGCATGCCAGAGGAGATAGCAAAATAGAAATAAATGTAGCCATGGTTTTAGTTATTTTAGTTTTTATATATATTTACTTGCAAATTTTAGGTCTGACATATACCTTAATCTCTTGAATGGTTATCATATATTTATATAGCATATACAAAAATTACATAGAGCGACTGCATTGCATCTTTCATGTTTAACATAGGATCAATTTAAAATGAGTATTATTTGTATGTGCAATCAAAATAAATCAAGGTACATATCAAAATGGTTAATTTATTACCAATGATCTAAGAAAATGCTCCCATATTGATAGATAAGTGATTCTTCTTTTATTCATATTGCTTAAACCTCTTTTGTGAATTTCATAAGAGTGAATAGATTCTTATTTAAATGAATAACTTTCTTAGTTGGATACAATCTACTAACAGCATGACTATTAAGATGGTGAATAAAATGACTGGACCGATTTCATTAACAAGTCAGAAAAGGCATTTTGATTTGTTTCCAACTTGGTAAAGCTTTTGTGATTTCCACCCATAAACACAGGAGGTTGGGGGTGAGAAGGTTTCGCTCTACAATAATAAAGAGAATTACCACTGAGATGTTAGGGGAAAAAAAAAAAGATTTAATATCCCCTAGCACAAGGTCAATTTCTTTTAAGCATATTTAAATCCTTGTGCTAGGATTTCTGTCAGCACAAGATACCAATCAAAACGAAACTTTCTACTTTCAGGTATTCAAAAGAGCTTCATTTTTTTCCTTTCCTGCTCTTAAAATATAAATACCCTGATGAACACTCTGTTGATGTTATTAGTGCTCTTTGTGAGTTGGGGAGTAAGTTGCACTTCAAAAGAAGTTAGAGTGAATTGAAAGTACAAAATAGTAAATAGAGATCGGTGGGACAGTATGCGCTGTTCTCCTTCCTACAGGGCAATTTCAAGAGGAAAGCGTGCGTGATGATTTAGCTCACTAGAATACGTGTTAGGAAAACCTTCATTTTTATAAGTATTTACTAAAATTCAAAATATTTCTTTTATTCTTATGTGTACACCAAATATTCCCTATGTTGATTTATAGAGTCTACAGCTTTCCTGTAGATATGGGAAATTCTTTGTGGTACCATTAGCGCCAGGAAGTACTGTAACACTTCCTCCAGACAGGGATAAAGTAGAAGTCAGCCAGTTAAAAGTTTGTACTTTTATGTTTAATGAAACACACATAATGAAATTTATTTTGGTTTCAGTGATATATCTGGGACTCTGAATATTCCATAATAGTTTTGGGGAACGTGTCAGGGACTCTCAAAAATAATAGAATAATTAAAGCCATTTCTTAGCTTCTCTTTTGATTGTTCTAAGAAACAATCTCTCTAACTTTCTACTAGTGATTGTGATGAATAATTTTATATTTGAAAAGCATATTGCTGGGTTGGACATGTGACCCCAGTAAAGCAAACTGCAACTGTGTGGAGTTTATGTAAACATCTATTTAAACATGTGTGCGGTGTCTGGTTTGATATTTTTCAAAGGGATTTTACTGCATTTTTATTGATGGTTCATGATGAAAGAGATTGTCTTATCATAGTTTAATACTCATGGGGTTGTTAGTATTACATAGAGGGCCTGAAACCAGAGTACATTTGTAATCCTTATATTCTATAGCTTTTTAGTGTAGAAAAGATGCATACTGTGAATGAAACAATAATGGAAGTACAATATTTAATTTTTAAAATTTAGATATTTAAGCAGTAACTTTTATTTAAAAATAAATATCTATTAAGGTGGCTTATGTTGACTATGCCCTCATAAGCTTCTTCTTTCTCATAAGCTTTTAAAAATATTTTATGGATATACAAATATTTAAGGAAATTACAATTATTAAATCATTTCCACGATCTCACTCTTAGAATCTGAACACAATAATATTCAGTATTAACCAACAGGCACTTATAAAACTGCCCTTTCTATGTTCCCTTAAACATGTTTGGCTTGTACATGATATAATATAGTATTTTCTTTTTTTGGGCAGTCCTGTTGAGGATATAGATAGATGGATACACAGATAGATAATGTTATATACATATACATGTACATATATACTATGTTGTGTATATGTTATATTTTATATTACTACATATATTTTATATTATATTGTATTATAACATAAAATTTGCCATTTAACCATTTAAGGGTACAACTCAGAGCCATCATCTTATGCTCAGTATTAACACAAAAATAGCCCTTTCCCTAAATTGAAGGCCTTCTGTTTTATTTACAGCCTAATTTCTTAGATTTATATAAACCTTCAAGAGAAAATATTTTATAAAGAAAAGGTATCAATACCCCATTCCTAGAAAGCTACCCTTTTCCTTAATCACACTATACAAACTTCCATATTTTTTCATTAAGTTTGCACTTATGAAGTGCCATCAGTATATTATATTCATGCTGACAAGGAGTTTCTATTTTAGGGAGTCTGATTTGTGACCAATAACTACCCTTTCTTTTAACCCTCACTTTTGCATTCAAATCAAAAGTCTTCTTCTCACTATAATACCTTGAAAACCACATTCTTATCTCTTCTCCATCACTGATCCTATCAGCATAAAGACAATGAGTTTAATTTCGTATCCTAAAAATGCAAGTGTTATAAATTTTCCTGGCATTTTTTATCCTTAATTTGTTATTAGCCTCATAGATCCCCTGTCAAACAATTCTTAATAACTCAAATTTAATCTAAATTATAGTTGTACATATCCCATAGTCATATCATATGACGGACTTCATATTTCTGACTCCTGTTTTTACAGAAACAGGCATTCGTTATCCTTCATGTAATTTGCCAATTCAGCATAGCAATGATGGCATATAGATTTGAATACTCACAAATACTTGTCACTACAGTAACATATAAGGAATAAAAAGAATTTTTTTTAATAAGGGAGAGGTTTTTTAAAAATTTTTTTATCTTCTTTTAAGATTTTATCCATTTATTTGACAGACAGAGATTATAAGCAGGCAGAGAGGCAGGCAGAGAGGAGGAAGCAGGCTCCCTGCCGAGCAGAGAGCCTGAGCTCCATCCCAGGACCCCTGGGATCATGACTTGAGCGGAAGGCAGAGGGCTTAACCCACTGAGCCACCCAGGTGCCCCTAAAAATAAATACTTAAAACATTTTTAGTAATCCAGAATGATAGATTACATTTTGCAAAATGGGATTAGTAACTTATATGTATTTCTATTCCTTTCAAATTCACAGTAAGATTTGCTTTGCTACCCAGTAAATAGCGAGAACTTGTTACTTGTTGAGTGCCATCACAGGTTTAGGGACACAGAGGGAATCAGACATATCAGGTGACCAGGTAGCATATTCAGCTGTATAAATGCCTACATGTCATATATTTTAAAACTTAAAGTTATTATCCCATATTTTGAGGATACATTACTATGCAGTATGAAGAAAACACATTCTGACTCTATAACCCTTTGGATTTGCCACTCTATATAAATTCATGCTTGGAAATCGGCCAGAGCATTGTTAACTTCCTTTTCTTCATGGTTCACTACTCATAGTCAGACATAGGCTTCAAACTATTCCTTAAAGAACACCAGCAGGTGATTGATAACTGGAAAAAAATCACCACATCCTAGAAATAAATCAAACACATCAACATCCTGCATGTGTGGTAGGCCACAGTTATTTGAGCAACTCTGTGTAGCAATAGCATCTATATATTTCATTGAGACCCTGGAATTCAAACTGACATCAGCAAAATAAAAATTAATTGCTTATAAACTACCCTCTTGTCAACATAATTATATTTTACTAACATGAAAAGTAACCATTTATTGCATTAAATAGAACCTATAAATTAAAAAGCTCTCTGATTCACCCTCCCCCCTCTTTTCTAAGAGTCATTATAAGAAGAAGAAATAAAAGGTTTTACCCTAGGAGGCATATTTAATTATGTGCCTATGGGTAATTTACTAGAAATTTTGTGATATTTATGGAAGGAGGATGATGAGTATGTGGTATTACAAAACCCCATAATGTACTCTTTCAGAATTCAAAGGCTCTGCTAGCATCAGGAACAGCATTTTACATTTAGTATAGCTCATACCGAAAGTTAATAATGACCTTCAAAACTTGCTCTTATTTAGCAGAGTATAAAATGATGACATCAGGGTCACAGCAGGTAACTTAGGCATATTTAAAGCAAAACTCATTATCTTTTCAGTGAACATGTGATTTATATTTTTTATATTGCAGAGTATTTACACGATCTAGACATTAAACTGCTATCTTCAGAATATAATTTCTTGAAAATATTCTTTCATCTTTAAGAATCAGAAAAAGAATGCCAATTTAATTTTTATTGTTTGTGTAATTCACATCATAAAGGTATGCATTTTTATAGGCAATTATGGAGGGGCAATAATAAGAAATAGAAACACTTTGACCAATAATGGGAATACTTACATTAATTCATATTGGAAGTCTGTTATAATCTTATTTACATAAACGTGTTTGATTTCCATGTTGGAAATGGGTTATAATAGCTTGGGAGAAAAGATTGTTAATTAGTTTAGGCATAAATGCCTAAGTAAATGAAATCTACATTTTATTTTCACTGTTAAATAGTTAGAACATTTTAACTATTGTTGAGGAAAACCTATGTTTTCTCAATTCTCTATTTTGCAGTATTCTCTCTTTTGTAGCAATTGACTACAAAATAGCAATTTTTAAAAAGACTGTTTTATTTATGAGAGAGAGAAAGAGAGCATGTGCACATGTATGCAAGTAAGCATGTGCGGATGCATGGTTGGGAGGGGCAAAGGGAGAGGGAGAGAGAGAGAATCTCAACTGGACTCCCTACTGACCCGGTGCCTGACACTGGGTTCAATCTCATGACCCTAAGATCATGGCCTGAGCCAAAATCAAGAGTTAGTTGGACAGTCAACCAACTGAGCCAACCAGGTACCCCACAGATTCTCTCTAATAAATTCTGTTAAAAAAAGTTTCCAACAGGTTTGATTTTTTTGTAGATGTATAATAGTTTGACAGATTCTATTACATTTTAACATTATTTTATGATAGAAAATTCTAAATAGGCCAAGAGAACTATGTCTGAATCTAGGTAGCCTTACTGAACCCTAAAAGAATAGAAGTTAACAAATGCCAATCTCAAATATTAATCTCTGTGTCATGTATCCAATCCAAAAGAAAGTAAGAAATAATGTAAAGAATAATCCTTAAACTTTTTCTATGAGAATATAACCCAAGTAGTTTTAATAAAAAAAAAAAATCATAGTGGAGCATCCCTTCTACATTATTGAATGGATCTTCTTCCTTGAGGACATTATTGAATGGATAAATCTGGTTATAGATTTACAGAGCTAAAAATCCCTTCTAAATATCAAACATCTTTGGCCTCAATTTTTTTTTCCATTTCTACCAACTCTTATATTAATTTCTTATTAGCATAATGTTTGTAGGCAATGCTATCACCAACCTTGGGCTTTTAAAAATACTTTGCTCTTTAGTTTGCCTGAGCTATGTTTGAACAAGTCCTTTCTCCTTGTATCAGTATATGCAAGACTGGAAATTTTAGCGTTTGTGTGTGTGTTTGTGGGTTTGTGTGTGTGTGAATAGAAGAAGGAACTACCAGGGAACCGTGTATTTAATGTCTAACAGAAGCTCCCTGACAGATGGTACCTTATTCTCTTTTTGTCCCCACTATCAATGCTGAAATCTAATCTACTCATCCTTTCCTTCCTTGGTTAGTAGAAGATTTTGCTACTTTTGCCTCTCCAAACTGCATATGCCCTTTTGCACTAGATATTACATTCCCTTTAATTTCACCTATTTTGTTTATTTGCATCAATTTTAGGAAGATACTCCCTAGAATCTCAACAATATAACAATATTTAAAAATACTTTACATATCAGTAATGAAGTAATTATAGAAAGTTATCTAAAACTAATAAAGAAATGCTATTTCTGTATTCATCTAATAAAAAATCCTTCTTTCTCCTTTTAAAGTCATTTAAAGGTCACACACAGAAAAGAATCGACTAAGCCTAAGGGCTACTCAGTTTCTCCCTTATTCAAATTTATATCGACTGTCAGATGAGGAAAGAAAAATCCACATGCGAGTTAAATTAGTTTTTCTAAAAATCTAAGTATTTTATTCTGTAAGTTACAAAATAAGATAGAGATCATTTTTATTCATATTAAATATTACAAATTTAAAGTAAATAAATAAATAAATAAATATTACAAATTTGTCATATCTTTAGGATAAGGTGTGGAAACATCTTCAGATACACTAAATGTAGTAGCCTTGACTAGACTTTTGGAATGCTTAATAGTCTGCTTTTGGTTTGTTTTTTGTTTCTTTGTTTGCTTTTTGCTTTTGGTATGTTTTAGATACAGCCCTTTCTGAGGATGGATGCAATGATATAGATGATTTTATTATTTCTTCTATTTTTTGCTTCAGTATTACCATGGGAAGATGAAGCCTATGTTTGTACCTCATACATGTAAGATACAGTAAAAAGAAAATAATGACAGTGGACCTAATTCAATAATAAAATATTTTTCTATGCATCACTATTAAATTTATTAAATTCAGAATAATATGTCTATTTATACCCTTCTATGAATACTATCTTGAGACTCTTGTGCAGTTACTACTCAAGAGTCATATATATTCAACAAATAAAAGACTTCAGTTTTAGTGTTGTCATTTCAGAGTAAGTAAAACTAATAATTTTAAGAAAGAAGGGTATAAACCTTGTCTTACATTGCTTCCTACATCACTTTTATAACTTAAAGACTGAAGACAATCTGTGTTTATAGCAATGTAAAATAAAGTTCTGTTTTACTATGAGTGGCTAGGTAAAAATTAATTTTGTTCTTATGCTATTAGACTAATGGAAAATAGAATCCCTAAAATAAGAGGATTCATTTACTTATATTACTTTATATTTCTTTATTTTTTCTTAAAGGTTTAATTTATTTTTTGAAAGAGAAAGAGAGTATGAGCAGGGTGAGGGGCAGAGGGAGAGGGAGGAGCAGATTCCCTGCTGAGCAGTGAGCCCCGTGTGGAGATCAATCCCAGGATCTGGGATCATGACCTGAGCTGAAGGCAGTTGCTTAACAGACTGAGCCACTCAGTCACCCCTACACTGGATCTTTTTAGATTGAGATCTTAATAGCTTGGTTACTAGATTGATTCTGGAAATCTGTGGTAGGGAGGGATGTTACAAGTTTTAGTTTAATAGATTGTAAGTTTAACATACTTTGTTTTAAAATATGCTATTTAAATCCTTTTGTAATCTGTAACATCAATTAATACATCAGCCTTAGTAATTAAGAGAAAAAGAACATTGAAAAAAAAAAATTACCCAGTAAAAACTTAGCTTTTTTTTTTTTTTGACATTCAAAAAATATTTTTTTAATTTTTATTTATTTATTTATTTATTTATTTTAATTTTATTTTTTATAAACATATAATATATTTTTATCCCCAGGGGTACAGGTCTGTGAATCGCCAGGTTTACACACTTCACAGCACTCACCATAGCACATACCCTCCCCAATGTCCATAATCCCACCCCCCCCTCCCAACCCCCCTCCCCCCATTAACCCTCAGTTTGTTTTGTGAGATTAAGAGTCACTTATGGTTTGTCTCCCTCCCAATCCCATCTTGTTTCATTTACTCTTCTCCTACCACCTTAACCCCCCATGTTGCATCTCCTCTCCCTCATATCAGGGAGATCATATGATAGTTGTCTTTCTCCGATTGACTTATTTCGCTAAGCATGATACCCTCTAGTTCCATCCACGTCGTCGCAAATGGCAAGATTTCATTTCTTTTGATGGCTGCATAGTATTCCATTGTGTATATATACCACATCTTCTTTATCCATTCATCTGTTGATGGACATCTAGGTTCTTTCCATAGTTTGGCTATTGTAGACATTGCTGAAAACTTAGCTTTTTTTTAAGAGGAAATATTCTAAATATAGGGGAAAGAAACAAGTAATATTGAACTAAACTAATATGAGATTTTGTTTACAACAATAAACCTATGTTTTCTGAGAGTCAATATGATCAAACGAATTCCATATACTTTTATATTCATTATGAAAGCCTATATAATACAAATTGTTTTCTGAATCATAATCCTGAAATACTTGAAAGCATATTCTGTATCATCTAATAGATTGATTATGTTTATAAAAAACTTTGTAATACTTGAGCTTCTTAAAGTTTTTTGCTTCTTGTAAGCCACTTCTAATATTTTCTTTTCTTTCTTTTCTTTTCTTCTTTCTTTTTTTTTCTTTTCTTTTCTTTTTTTTTTTTTTTAAGAGAGGGAGAGTAAGCACTGGTGGGAGTTGGGGAAGGTGGGAAGAGGAAAGAGCAGAGAGAATCTTAATCAGACTCAAAGTTCAGCACAGAGCCTGATCCTGGTCTTGATCTTAGGACTCTTGAGATCATGAGTTGAAACCGAGAGTCAGATACTTAACAGACTAAGCCAGCCAGGTGCCCCAATATTTTCTTATTCAATATACACAAAAATTATTCATGTAGGTATTGGCATTCCTATTATAGATTTTCAGAAACTGAACTCAGATATACATGCTATTTGCCTAAGGTCATACTCAAGACTTAAACCATCTGACTTCAAATTCAAAGTTGTATCTCCCCAGTGTCTGGTAGTATGTGTTACAATATATGTGCTAAGAGATATTTTAGGGGGAAAATCAATTTAAAGACTCAAAAAAATGTTAAATGTTTTTAACTTAAAGAAAATTCAGTTAATCATAGTACTCCTTTCACTCAGTATTCCACTTAAAGAAAAGTCTCCCGTGTTTAAATGACCATTCTTGTTTCTTATGTATAGCTTAGCAAATCAGACATTTCTGGGCACTTGCTGTGATGAGCACCAGATATCATATGGGTGTGTTGAACCACTGTGTTGTATACCTGAAACTAGTATTACGTTGTATGTTAGCTAACTGGAATTTAAGTAAAAACTTTAAAAAATTGAATATTTCTGAGGCATTTTTACAATAAATACCTTGCAAGAATGATTGCTATTCAGGGTTCTTAAATCACTCATATGTGATTTGTCTTTACCTAGGAAAAATACCAACTCTTGTCAACTCTTTTTGAAAGAAAAATAGCATAGTAAAAATATCCTTGAATTCATATAGCTTAGGGAAAAAAATAAGAAAATCTTTGTAGATGACATTTTGGCTAGGAGGGTATGGATTTAATTTATTTTTATTTAAGATGCATTTAGGTATTTTAAAGAAATATATAATTGTACTTATTCTGAATTTTTCTCAGAATACTTAGACTTCCATTTATCATTTTAAGTCAAAGCCTTAAAACATGTACTGAATATAACCTGAAACTTGCAGAATGCCCTGTACAGAAAATAAATATGCCTGATGAATATGATACTTTGCTCATTATCAAAGCAAACATGAAAGGCCCTTGCCTTATATTAAACAGAGTAGTAAACGTATAGAGAATATGGACCAACTGTGCCTGAAGTTTATGACAGCCAAGATAGAAACCTGAGTCTAAATGGATATATTGGGGTTGTTGGATTTAGAATTTTTTAAAGTAATAAGTCAAAATACAAAAAAAATATAATAAAAATGTCAAAGGAGTTGGTTATTTAATATGAATTTGTTTCTGTAGAATTATTGCTCCTGTTCTGTGGGGAATTAATTTGCTTCATATTTTTTTTCCAATAAAATCACGGCTATGAAAACAACCAAGAAAGAAGCGTGACATCATGTAAGCATACATGGCATATATAACTTTTGAAGTTATATTTCAGGCATTTTAGAAAGTTTGTTTAAATTGTGTAGAAAGCTTAGATGTCTTCTCCTTTGCTTTGTCTGTTCCTGGCAATATCCCAGTTGTGGCCACACATTCACTGATCTAAGGCACCTGAAGTTTTCATCTGCATAATTCTATTCTACTCTTCTATAAAAGATATCAGACACCTCTGGATGGGGAAAGAAGATTACTCTTTGAGTCATAGTTCAACATTTAATCATTATTCATTACACTCTAATTTTAGGAGAATTTTATTAAAGACAAAAAATCTTTATTGTCATATTTTAAGAAATAACAATGTGCGCCTACATGTTTATTTAAAAAAAATAAAATCCAGAAGCAATTTATTTAACTTATTAAAAACTTTATATAGGAAATACATTTCATTGGATTTTTTTTTTCCTCTCCTCTTACTACACAATTAAGCAAAACTTTTCTCCTTGTGAATGGATTTTTTTCAAGTAATAACATTCCATTTAAAATAGAATTACCTCCAGGGGCACCTGGGTGGCTCAGTGGGTTAAGCCTCTGCCTTTAGCTCAGGTCATGATCTCAGGGTCCTGGGATCAAGCCCAGCATCAGGCTCTCTGCTCAGCGGGGAGCCTGCTGCCCCCTCTCTCTCTGCCTGCCTCTCTGCCTACTTGTGATCTCTCTCTGTCAAATAAATAAATAAAATCTTTAAAAAAAAAGTTTAAAAAAAATAGAATTACCTCCATATTATTTTTACTGATCTAACAAAGATAATATTAATCATTGGAAAATTGAACATTATATTTGAATTAATAGGTACTATCAATAAAGAATTATATCTGGGAATTAACATAAAGAAGTAGCAAACTGAAAATTCTTACATTTGCCAAATAAGAAAGGCGTAAGTTAAATGCAAGACAGATTTGATAGGAAAGGAGAGGAAAGCCAAAAAATGGTAGCATATGGGTTCTTTTTTATTCTGATACTAGACTAGATATTTCTAGTCTAGATATTTCTAGATATAAACTAGATATTTCTAAAGCTACGTAAGTTAGGAATAATTAACCAATCGAGGAGAACTTAGAAGGCAGATTGGTTAGAATGGAAGCCATTATTTATCACCCTCGGCTACCCAGGCAAAACAATTCTATCCAATAAAAAAAATCAAAATCAGTTGTTTAATATTCTGCTGTCTTATTGGATATGCTAAAATGTATTTTTGCAAACAAAATTAGTAACATTCACAAATACAGTCATTTTAATATTTCCGTATACATTAGCATCTAATAAAATAGCATAGAATAAACTAGTTTAGATTTATTTCAAGAAACTTTGTTTTTCCAAATAAATTTTTCTGGTTACCAACTAAAATTGACCTCTCCCATGTACATTTAATTCCCTTTTATCCCCCAGCATGTTCAGTTTTCTCCTGTTGTTCTGACACAGGTATTAGTTTCATCCTTCCAAAAGTACCCGGTTTCAATAATAAAAATACTCTACAAGGTAAATATCAATGTTTATTGAATTTCATGTTTTTTTAATCAGGTACTGCACATTTTTCACTATAATTTTATTGGATTTATGTGGAATGCAGGAACATTGTCTCATGTTAAAATTAGAACTTCTTTGCCACTGAAACGAGCACAGGTGTTAAGTTGCCAATTAAAGTGAAGTAAACTGTCAAATGAAAAATTTTAATTACACTTTCTTCATTTGATTTTGTCTTTCCATTCTACTGGAGTCCCAACATCAGTTTGGGCACGCTGTTCTAAATGATTCAGCCTCAGAGTTCCCTGAGGAATCTGTGTTGCTCACCTGTCACCAAGAATGTGGTCATTGCCTTGCCTGTCTGCCGGGTTGCTGCTGTGACAAAATTAAACATTTAGATTTCTTGTCAGTCCTAAGATTTGTACTTCCAGCAGGTATAAAAGAAATGTCACCTGAGCGTACCCCTGAGTGAGGTATGATTTCTCTTAACTGATAGATTATAGAAGTTCCTTTTTTTTTTATGGAAACTGTCATTTCGAGACTTATGATCAGTCTTATTTTATGACGAAATAAATTCTCACATGTAACAGTACAAGAACAAAACAGAAATGTTTATTATCTAGAAATGCCATGAGATGGAGGTTTTAGTTTTTTTTAGAATAAGAGTATTTGTAAATACACGACAAAATCAAACTTTGTTTTGTTTTTATAAACTTGGTAGACGTGGGGGAATTGGAGTTATTCTAAATTAAAGTTTACTCAACTATGTAATTTCATTTTGTAACAACTTAAAACAAGAAACAAATTAGTTAGGCTTACTTTTAAATTGAAAGATAAACTTAACTCCCATTTCCTTAATTTTAAATTGCAGGAAGAAAATCTCAAACTTCACCCTTCTTAAAATTTCATAGTCAATATGTTTGTTTTATTCTATGGTTCTCAGGCTGTACATCATTTTATTGTTCTATGTAAATTCATACAAAAATAGTCTCCATCTTAGCAACAGACTCAGAAGTCACCCAAAACACGATTGCAAAGTCCTAAGAAACATAGAATCTCATATTTTACATTTTTGTATTCCATTTCAGAAAGGATAGTCCTTAGTATATAGCGCTCACTCCATAATTGGTTGTATTCAACATCTCAGGCATAAGGTTTATATCTGGGTGACCTTGAGTTTTATGTACTTAAAAGGTAACAAACTAAATACAAGCATTATACATGGCTGTACCACATAGACAAGAAATTGCAGGGACACATTAAGCCATCATTCCCATTGAGGACTGTATTGACATACTGAATTATTTTAATCTTAATTAAAAATAATTGTGCTGCGTGTGTGCTTTCTTAGCCTTTAATTAACATAAGCTCTTCAAAACCAAAGTGGCAGCATAATAATGCATTCATAATTTATAGTATAAATGGTGGCCCTAGGGAAAATGCATTGCTACAATTCCCTTGTAGGTCTCTGCTGATGTCACACTGCTGATGTGCACGCCAATCAAAACAGTGGATGAACAGAGAAAAAGGAAGCCTTAGACATGACTTATATTTTTAAACATATTATATTTTCTTGTTTTACCATCCTGTATGCCAATTAGTAGTTGATAGTGTCTTGTTTTCTAACTCGTGTGTGTGTGTGTGTGTACATTTTTTTTTGTATGTGTGTGGTATAGAGTGTCACATTTCCCAGTCAGGTAAATCTGCAGGTGACAGTAAATGAGTTTAAACAATACAGGCTTTAATTATAATTCCAACTAAGTAGCCTGGAAGTAGTTAAAGAGAAATGGATGACGGCTGTGGTAGAGCGGCAATGACAGGCTGTTCAGAGGTACAACTAATGTTAATTTTCTGCTCTTTCTTGAATATCTTTATTCAGTCTGTGCTTGATGGTCTGCATTTTTGTAAGGGATCAGTGGGGCAGATAATTTAAAATAACAGACAGCCCCCTAACTCATTTATACATGACCTTGGAAAGATTTATAAGACTTGGACAGGGAATAGATTCACATTCTTGATTGTTTCTTCATTATGCTTAAAGTGCACTGTAAGTTATAATTCAAGAAATTATAGGAATTCCTGGTAAAAAGGGGAAGGAATTCAAGGTAAAAAAGGGAAAGTCCCAGAATTATCAGTTTGGATCATGGGTATGTGGATTGGCATTATATCATTCTGCTTGTTTCTCCAACTCTAACTAAAATCTAGTGTCTGCTTGTTCTTTATCAGTCTGCTGATTCATCCTATCCTAAGACCAGTACACGATTATAGGTCAGGAACTTCTGGGTTCCCTCCTTTAAATAACATGGCAAATATTAGTCTGAATATATCCCACTTGAAGTATTTCATACAAACTATACCTTCTTTTCAATAAGACTTCAGATTTTTTTTGGTCCCTAATAAATAAGCATTCTCAATAAAATTCTGAAATCCATCATATACTTCAACTAACAGTACAGCAGTATTTTACAGCTTCTGCTTGCAAGCCATGATGAAATAGTTTTATCTCTTTCGGTGGGTTTTAGTTTTCTGTTTTAGTTTGAATACCATGTTGGCTAATGCTCACTATCTTAAAAAATTGTTAACATTTTCCCCATTCATTCTCCCAGGAAACAAAAAGATTGTTGATTTCATTTTGAATACATCCTAATTTTAACATATCACATTCCTGGGGCGCCTGGGTGGCTCAGTGGGTTAAAGCCTCTGCCTTCGGCTTGGGTCATGATCCCAGGGTCCTGGGATTGAGCCCCGCATCGGGCTCTCTGCTCCGCAGGGAGCCTGCTTCCTCCCCTCTCTCTCTCTGCCTGCCTCTCTGCCTACTTGTGATCTCTGTCTGTCAAATAAATAAAGAAAATCTTTAAAAAAGAAAAAAAAAATCACATTCCCCTTCTAGGGAAATAAAAATTTTTTGTCTCATATATACACACACACATGTGCACACACACACACACACACACACACACACACATATATGAGGTTTAAGGATTTTATTTGTGAAAAGCTAGTAAGTAATTACATATAGTTTATGTAAACTTTCCTGTGTCATCCATTCACTTTGTTAATTAGAAAATTTGTGTAAAGACTATTCTCTAATACTTTCAATTTGGCAATCAGTGGAGTCCATCAGTAATAATGTGTTTGTTAAATAGAGACTAGTCATCAGAAATTATTTCAGAATTATTTCATTATTATTAATCCAATTATGTGATTATTATTAACATCATGAAACTTAGGAATAGTTAACCAATTCCCTCCCCAGTATTATTCTCTTTTAAGTGTGTTTGCATACTGTGAATCATAACTGATATACATTTTGCTGAAGAACAGAATAATTTTGGATTCCATATATTTTGGAATTGATACTTGTTTGAAAAAATATGAAAAGAATTGGAATAAGGCTTAGAAGTCATCCCCCATATGAGAGCCATTCTTTCTGAACCATCTAATACACAGAGCATTTCACTTCTTAACTACTGATCTATTAATAAAGAGCTTACTACTCTGCCTAATTGTCTGATCCCTGATGGGACACTTCTGGGCTTAGAAATTCTCTCTAAAGTTGAAGAAAAACCTACTCTTCAGTAGTCCCTAGACAGTTGTCCCAGTTGTATACCCTTGTAACCAAAGTGGAATATACCACCTGATACTACCTTAGAAAAATCCTTCAAATACTTGAAGGGTGCTTTCATCTTTTAAATTCTCTTTTTTAAGATAAATATTACCAGACTCTGCAACATTCTTTTTCCTAACTTCAAATGTATCAGCATTTCAATCCTCCAGTTTTCATAAACTCTAGGTAATCATGTTTCCTTTAGAATTTTCCTAACTGGACTGACTTTCATATCACTTTCTTTCTTGCTGTGGAATTTTCCAAGAAAGTTAGATAATCCTGTCTTTTTTGTCAAGGACTGGCCAAAATAAGAAAACAGAGACCTCTTCAGATTCATACTGATGCAATCAATGATTCAGTTTTGAGAGAATTATGAAATTGCCGAGGAATTTTTTTTTAACTGCCTTTCAACTCCTGTTTCTTCATCTTATTTATAAAATATCAAGAGAGAATTAATAATAAGAGTATTTCTAAAAATATTTTAGTTTGGTTTGTAAGATCCTTTTTAAATGTATTAGTGTAAATCCAAACAAAAGGTGAAACGATCAGCTTGGAGTATGCCATTTTTTGAATAATGTAATCAAATACCAAGTGATCACTGGTTATTTTCACAATGTCTAAAATCCACTATTTTCGTATTTTGAACATTGGAAAAAGAAGAGTTACCTTAAATATCATTTGTCGTGAGTTTTGTTTCTCAGTCTCTAAAAGACTATCAGTAACCACATCGGTAGTTTTTGTATTACCTATGATGCAAGTTATCTGAACTAGAAAACTAAAAAGTATTTGAAGTATCTGGGGGCTCCCCTTGTTTCTGAAACTTAATTTATCCCTTAAATAATGTTCTCTATTATTTCCACCTTAAAATTCTGAGAAAATCAAAGCAAAATAGGAATTCAGCAACTGTGTCTTTCTCTCACCTTTTAGTCCTACACCTTCTTATGAAATCTGTAGAACCCCCAATTTTTCACTTATTCATCAAGCACCATTTTTTTTTAATTCAAGGCATTAAAAAAAAATAATACCTAAGGATGCCTACTCTATATACTAATCTTTTGTACTGACTATTCTTTTGAAATTATACATTGTTTAGGCATATTTAAAAATCATGGAAGGCTTTTTTGTTGTCTTTAGAATTAAACTTCATTTTTTTAGACTCTTCTGTATTATTTGGTGGTGGTGGTGGTGGTGCTGATTATTCAGTTGGTGTGGGTCAAAGCAAAGACTGAAAAGACCCAGGTATTTGTATCTAGCACTTTTATTATACAAGTCAAAAATAGTTAATGTCCTCAGAACTTCTGTTTTGACTATCAGGACAATAATATGACCATAAACAAGATGGGGTTGGGAGGGAGACAAACCATAAGAGACTCTTTTTTTTTTTTTTTTTTTTTTGCTTGACAGACAGAAATCACAAGCAGGCAGAGAGGCAGGCAGAGAGAGAGGAGGAAGCAAGCTCCCTGCGGAGCAGAGAGCCCAATGCGGGGCTCGATCCCAGGACTCTGGGAATGACCTGAGCCAAGGCAGAGGCTTAACCCACTGAGCCACCAAGGCGCCCCAAACCATAAGAGACTCTTAATCTCACAAAACAAACTGAGGGTTGCCAGCAGGAGTGGGGTAGGGAGAGGCTGGCTGGGTTATGGACATTGGGGAAGGTATGTGCTATGGTGAGTGCTGTGAAGTGTGTAAACCTGGCGATTCACAGACCTGTACCCCTGGGGCTAATAATACATTATAAGTTAATTAAAAAAATAAAAAAATAATAATGTGACCATAAGTAGGAAATCATTTATGAACCTGTACCTCTGGTAAAGGGAAGGGAATAAAACTATTCTTTTTTTTTTTTTTTTTTAAAGATTATTTATTTATTTGACAGGCAGAAATCACAAGTAGGCAGAGAGGCAGGCAGAGAGAGAGGAGGAAGCAGGCTCCCCACTGAGTAGAGAGCCCGATGCGGGACTCGATCCCATGGCCCTGAGATCATGACCTGAGCTGAAGGTAGAGGCTTAACCCACTGAGCCACCCAGGCGCCCCAATAAAACTATTCTTATCAGAATGACTAGCATGTGCTAAAGCATGAAGAACTCCAAGCACCCTACCACTATGTGAAGTATGAGGAAGAATTGGTAGACAATAAAGCTAGATTATTTGGTTCTATTCTATTTCCCCACTTGTTTTGGAAAGTGATAGAGCGTTTTAAGTATTTTAAGATTTTATGCCTACATATTGAAAGAAAAAATTTTCAGATAAAAGTTAATATAGAAAAATATATGTTAAGGTATTTTAATTTCTGAATGTATTTGAAAAGCAAAAGTAGTACATTTAAAAGTTATTGCAATTTATTTATTTACTTATTTTTTAAAGATTTTATTTATTTATTTGACAAAGAGATCACAAGCAGGCAGAGACAGGCAGAGAAGGGGGAAGCAGGCTCCCTGTGAGCAGAGAGCCCCATGCAGGGCTTGATCCCAGGACCCTGACATCATGACCTAAGCCAAAGACAGAGCCTTACCCACTCTGTGTCACCTAGGCACCCAAGCTATTGTAATTTTAAAAAGCTTTGTAATTCTCATCTTTTTATAATTATTGAATTTGGAATACATAACTTGAAAAACATTGATATATTTTATCAAAGAACAAATAGGATTTCCTAAAAATCTAACATTTTTTACATTAAACTCTATTTCTCTTAGGGGACAGAAAGAAGGACAAGGATGAGGGGAGAGATGGGAGAATAGCCAAGATAATTGGCCTTTGAGTATTATCTTCAAATTTAAGAAAAACAACCATTTATATACATACATAGGCACACAGATATATATTCCATCTTCATTTTTCATTTTCCATATTTGTGGAAACTCTTACTAAAATTCATTTGTAATCCCAAAACTGATATCCACAGCACCTATGGTCATAAATAGACATACCAGAGTGGTGAGAAAACTGAGCCCCAACCAGGGCTGGTTTTCAGCTAATTTCAACCATCCTAAGATGACACTCTGCCTTTTGTTTCAGTTATCAAATGAGTATCTTTCTCATAATCTATTTAGTGCCATGTTTTTTGCATTTTTGTGTTCAGTTGGTGATTTCACTGTCGAATATGGCCCCCAAGCATTGTGATGCCGTGCTTCCTAGTGTCTTTAAGGTGGTGATGAGAAGATTGTGATGTGTCTTATGGAGAAAATAGGTCAGGTATGAGTTATAGTGCTGCTGGTTTTAAGTTCAATGCTAATGGATCAACAAAATGGCACAACCAGAAAAAGGAAGAGGAAATTTGTAATATGTACATGAAGCCATTCAGCAAAGTGCTAAAGTAACAGGTATCATATATGAGGAAACTACGATAAAATGGAAATATGACTAAATTTATGGATTAATAATATTGCAACTGATTAAAACTGGATTCTCACCATTCTGACAGATGTGGTAATATCTCATTGTGATGTTGATTTGCATTCCCCTGATGATTATTGATGTTGAGCATCTTTTCATGTGTCTGTTGGCCATCTGGATGTCATTAGAAAAATGTCTACTCAGAGGACGCGTGGTTGGCTCAGTTGGTAGGGCACATAATTCTTGATCTAGGGGTCATGTGTTTAATCCCTTCATTGGGTGTAGAACTTACTTTAAAAAAAAAAGTAACAACAACAATAAAAAAAGAAATAAAAATGTCTATTCAGTTCCTCTGCCCATTTTTTAATTGGATTTTTTTTTTTTGGTTTGATGTTGTATTATGTCAGTTCTTTATATATTTTGGGTATTAACCCCTCATTAGGTGTATCATTTGCAGATATCTTCTCCCACTCACTAGGTGACATTCTTGTTTTGTTGTTGGATATAATATACACATATTTATTATATTTGTTGTCCATAGATGTAATTGAATGTATTTTACTCAGTTTTATTGTTTTAAGAGTTCATCATATCACTTTAAAGAAAGTAATGTTAATAACTGATATTTTTATAATGTTTCACATATTAAGAACTTAGTGGTTTTCATGAATATTAGATTGAAGAAACCAGATTTTATTGATTTTAAAATGTTATTCTACACAGTATGAAACCATGTCTTATCACTTTTCCTTATTCAGATTTTGTACTAATTATGACAGAAGTTGAAATAAAAGTCTGTATTTTAAGTTTACTTAAGGCCTTCTTCCAAAGATAGTACAAACTGATAGTCTAAATAACCAAAATAAAAGAATAGACAAAAACATTTTTTAAAGCATCCATTTACATTGCTAGAGCTATAGAGTGATCAGCAGAGACATCTGTCACCCCATGGATATCAAATTTGATCCATACTCTGTGCTTGTGTTTGGATAACAATGACCTTCCCAGGGAGAGTAGTTACATAATTAAATTAAGAGTTACAGATTGATAATTTTACATATTTATTAAAACAAGTCTCCTGGGACACCTGGGTGGCTCAGTCTGTTAAGCCTTTAGCTCAGATCATGATTCCAGCGTTCTGGGATGGAGTCTCACATCAGGTTTCTTGCTCACTGGAGAACCTGCTTCTTCTTCTGCCTGCGGCTCCCCCCAGTTGTGCTCTTTCTCTCTTTCTGACAAATAAATAAATAAAATCCTAAAAAAAAAATTCTACTAGCAACAGTGTTAATGTATGTATATCAAGTACCCATTGCAAGTTCATAGTATCTACAGTAGTATATTTTGAATATAATCAGAACTCCTACAATTACACATTTTCGTTGTCTCACAAATTTTGTAATGTTCTTGTTGCGTCTTTCTAGAACAAGGGCACTTAAAAATATCAAAATGACAACAACGAAACATACTGTTGTTCTCATAAGGATGGTATGATGGACAGAGTTTCAAAATAATCCCAGGAAATGGTGGAACATTCTCACAGGAAATTCGAATTCTTCTTTAGTGAATTTCACAATCTGACAGTGCTTTGTTTTGCAGGACCCATGGATTTTGGTCTGTGTCAGAAAGGTCAAGTATTTAAAGATCTCCTACTAATTAAGTAGTACTAAATTTTCCTTGGTAGATATACTGTTTTGAGACACAAATTATCTGAACTTTAAAATCTGGCATTCTCACTGGCAGTCTTGGCAATAAAAATTCATCTTGTCTGCATGTGAAAATCAACATTGATTTTAGTTAAATATGAGAATACTTCTAATAAGTTGATGTATTTCTTTGGTCTGGACTCACATAGTTTTTTTAGATACCTTTGTGAAAAGAAAGTAAGGTGTTCCCATAATTCTTTCATGATGGTAATGGTAGCAGAGACGTGGTTGGTAGATTATTTTAAAAATTTCATTATTTTACAGATTCATCTAGCAAGCTACAAAATTAAGTTGACTTTTCTTGACATAAGGAAGTCCTTCCTGGGGTTTGCAAAATATGTCATATAAGTTAAAGTCTACATGGAGAACTGGCAAAATCTTTTGAGAAAACCAGATGGAGTTCAAGCTTTCAAAAAACTGATATAATGAGTAAAATGCTGCTTTATAGTTCTATTAGGATTCATCAATATTATTTAGGAATATTATGATAGAATTATTTAGCCTAAAGATTCTACTTTTAATTTGTTGGCTGGCACACATATTTATTAATCAGTGCTGATATAATATTATTGGGGATATTTAAATATTGCTTCTCTGAATTATTCTGCCTCTATGTTTTCTAATTCAGTTTGTCCTAAATTCTATGAAAAGTTCAGGGAACAAAATTTTACCAACTATCCATAGCTTTAACTTTTTTTTTTCATAGACAGGAAAAAGCATAATATTTAGGCTTCTGGAATCTTAAAAGTTCCTTTTCTAAGAAAATCATATAGCCAAAATATTATGTCATCAATTCCAAGATGCAACATTTTCCATCTCTGAAACTGAGATGAGTTTAATCATAGATGATGTACTGTATTTTAATTGATGAAGTTTCTTCTCATAATGATAGAAAAAATATAATCTGTCTTATTATTGGCTTACTGGTTTTGAAGAAATAAATTCCATTTCTGGCGTATTTTTTGTATGTTAGAGAAATGTTTTGAATTGACTTGAGGAGTTCCTATTGTTAAGATATGTTTGTCATCTGATCATTTAAATTTCTTTAAGTCTTGTTTCTCCAAGAGGAGTTTTTCAGTTAAGTCCTTGGAGAGTTAAAATGAAGACTAGATGATTCCTTCATGATGATTCCAGTTCTATTATCATAGATGATGAATACTTAAGAATGTATTTCATAGCAGTTGCAATGTAGCTTTACAATTGCTTTATAAGTGGTATTTTGTAATAATATATATTGGCTTTCTGAGATCTATTCTCTTCCCTAAGATATGTGAGAAATAATTTAGTAGAATTGTAATGATGCCTTACATTCTATGTGAATGGCTATCTGATGCAGAGTAAATCACTTTTACTTATGTCCCCATCCTCTAGTAAGGTGGGAAACAAATATTTTTCAAAGAAGCTTACCAAGCTTTCCTTGAGATGAAAAAAGTACTATGAATACAGCACATCCTCAATAAATATTTTGGGGTGAGAGAGCAAAAAAATCATCAAAGCAGTAGAGCTCTATGACTTAGTATATTTTTCAAATTATTAGAAGAGAATAAAAGATACCAGATGCTTATATATATTTCCTTTATATTTACATTATTTTGTTTTTAGAGATAAGCACACACTTATATACATATACCCCATGTTTAATTACCTTGGCACTGCTTCGGTACAAATGAGAGCAAGTTCTTGGGTTTGATAATTAATTAATGATTAAAAAAGTAAATTACATGCAGATGATATAAATGAGGTAAGAGGGAAGCCAAATTAAAACATGTTTGTGATGTTTCCTTCTCCTAAACTGAAAACTATCTATTTGTAAGGTAATATACAAGGATGACATAAAATTGGCAAAAGATTAACATATTCTTATACAAAAGCATACATTTATTTTTTTTTTCAAATTTTTTTTTTTTTTATTTGACAGAGAGAAAGAGAGCACAGCAGGGGGAGCAGCAGGCAGAGGGATAAGGGGAGCCTGATGCAGGGCTCCATCCTAGGACCCTGGGATCATGACCTGAGCCAAAGGCAGAAGCTAAACAAACTGAGCCACTCAGGCACCCTCAAAAGATCATACATTTAAACACTGAAAGATGCAGAAGTCTTAAAAAGAGAGAATGAGAGAAAGACAAGTAAGGTTTTAGGACTCAATAAAGTGCCCATCAGAATGAAACTTTGTTGAGAGTGGTTTCAAGTAAAGTGTGCACATGGAGTGAGTAATTGAGTAGATGCACTGAATGACAAGAAATATTACAGAGATATAATGTAGTACACCTAAGCAGTTTATTTGTTCTTCAGAAACCCTTAATCCACCTAGTTTCCTTGTAACCACTATTTCTTGCCACCTCAGTGAATGAAGTTCAGAGTGTTGTGGATTTCAGGTCTTGCAAAGGAAAGCAAAATTGCTCAATTAGACTCCAGAGAAAGGCTTCATTTGTCATTGTGAATTACTTTGGTCATTGGCCACTGTTAAGGAGGAAAAAGGGAAGGGAACAAGGTATCATGCTCTGTGAACAGGTCAGATTAAACTAGCCAGATGGGTTCATGGTGTCATACATATTGTAGAAAAAAGAAAAAGAAAAAGAGAAAAAAAAAGCTTTGATAGCTGATAACTTAATTATCTGCCACTATCAGTTTGGAAGGGCTTTTAAACATGTCCAAAATGTCTACCAAATTTTCAGCAGGAGTGACAGCAGATTTTTAAGTAAGGATAAAAATGCAGCAGCCTTTCTAGAATAAAACTCTGACAGACTATGATGAATTACCTTATTATAGTTGCTCGCATGACAAATGTACTTGATCAGTGTTTCTTCCTGGGAATAGTTGAGCTTATCCAGAGGCAAAAGTTGAAAGGAAATGAGAGCTAACTAGTAATCCTAAGTGTAATACATCAGCATTTCTATGAAAGTATTCAAGAAAACCTTATCAATTACTGTTTATGTCAACAGAAAGTACTTCCTCTATTCCCTCATGATAGAACCTGTTTTTGAGAATTTGAGTGACTTTTTCGTCTTAGAAAAGGAATAGAGATCACAAGAAGTTTTTTGGGTTTTTGTTTTTAGTTTTTTGTTTCCTTTTTTATGTTTTCTTTCACAAGTTCTACTAAGTTGTCCCACTTCAGACATGTTCCCAGTCCAAGTTTGGGATGATACAGTAGGCACACATATTTAACTATACCCCTAATGGAAACATTTTTATTGATTCAAATATTTTGATATAGAAAAAAAATGGGCAATTGGGAAAAACAGTGGAATTAAGAAACCAGAGTACATTGCTAAAAATATTATATAAATTACTGAGGAATAAATTTCTTGTTTATTTATTTAAAGGAACAATCATTTCAAAATATTTCTGCATTTGCCTAATCTTGCTGCTAGTAGAAAGCATGATCAGGAAACCAAAGACATTTCCAAAATAGCATTAATTTTTTATGATGTTATTAAGGACAGGTTGTACATATGTCTACTGGATTTTATAATTTTACATGAAAAATCATATAAAGCCAAGGTATTTATGTCAGTACTTAGAAATTGATGGCAGAAGGTTAGGTTTTGTTGTTCTGCATATTTCTTTTCTTTGTTTCACATCCTAGATTATGCTGGCATCATTCTTGATTTGAAGAAATTGTATTTCCTGAGTTGTTTATTTTCACTTTGCTGTTATACAATGTATTAATAGTCAAACACAGGATTGCAGATTGCCAACATCCTTGTATATTTCCTTTCACATGTGTATTTCTTTTCATATCTATTTGGATAATTGATTAGATCAACTGATAATTACCTAAGTAGATCCTTAATGTTCTACCACTTCTGCCTTCAGAAAAAGTGTGATGTGTCCAGATGGTACATGGTGCAGGGTCATCTAGCTAACAAACTGTCACAGCTACCTGGTCAATACACATGCTCACTGAGGCTTAGTTTTTGGAATATTATATACATAAGTAACATAAGAATGCCTGCATTCTGCAGTCTATAAACACATCATGTCTCCTTTATTTTTTTATTTTTCTACTTTTCAAGATTTTATTTATTTATTTGACACAGAGAGAGATCAAAAGCAGGCAGAGAGGCAGGCAGAGAGAAGGGGGAGGCAGGCTCCCTGCTGAACAGAGAGCCCGAAGTGGGGCTCGATCCCAGTACCCTGAGATCATGACCTGAGCCAAAGGCAGAGGCTTACCCCACTGAGCCACTCAGGCGCCCCATTTTTCTACTTTTCTTAGGGTATACTATTTCATGCAGAATGTATTACATTTGAATGAGAACTGAGCAGAAATTTTCACAAACTTCTGTTTGTGACCATTAGTGAGTCATCTTAACAGCTGAAATGTTTATGGCAAATATTAAAAAATAGAGAATGAATTCTACACAAATATGTGGATAATTAATACTCTACCAAACTTTCATTTTAGTTAAATGCATGCATGCATGTATTCATACAGGCAAATATGTTCATAGGATCATATCACACAATGCATTTATTTGCTGTGGGTTGCAAAGGCTATAAAAGATCCTGGTATGGCCTAGAAGAAGAAATGATTAATACTATAACAGCAAGTAAACTGAACCTGCATATCACAGGGTAAAGGCCTAAGAAGAGGGTTCCTCCCTGTTTCTTATTAGAACTACGTGAGATGTTTTTTTGAACATACAGAAGAATAATCTTTAATCAGAAGAATTAAATACCAAACAGCTGGTGTGTGGGATGTCCATGTGTTTTGTTTTTGTTTTTAGAGCTCTCCAGGTGATTAGGATATGTAGACAAGTTGTAGAACCTCTGTCATAGGGTAGTAATCATGATGATTTCATTTCCAAATTTTCTTTTTGCTTTCATTTGGCAATTTTTGACATTTGATACAATAGGATTTGAGACTATTTAGATAGCAACAACTACAAATTAATAAATTTAAAGGATACTTGTGTCCGTATAAAAGTTGTTTAAGGGATTTTTGTCTATTACACATATATTACATTCTATTCTTATATAAAATTTTGTTTACAAATGACAAGATTATCACAGAGACAGGTAGTACAGTTAATCGATCAAGAGTGTAAGTATTTGAAGCATTAAAGATGCCATAAATGATTTTCCTTCCTCTTGCAGTTAATTATATGTTAGCTTTCATCAAACAATAATTCAAAATCTTCGGTATTCTTCGAGGTACCTGGCTGGCTCAGTCAGAGGAGCATCCAACTCTTGATCTTGAGGTCATGAGTTTGAGCCCTATGCTAGGTGTAGAGATCACTTTAATAAATAAGTAAATAAATAAACCACAAATCTTTGATGCTTTTATTTATCTATGTATTGTGTGTGTGTGTTTGTGCATGTGTTTTAATATCATAATTTCATTCCTTTTTCACTCAAACTTCACCTTTTACGAATCCTTGATACTCACATTCTCTTTTTCCTTTTACAGTCAAATTGGCTCTTATTTTTTTTTTACTTCAGGTGAATGACAAAATCTTATTGTAATACTTACAAAATTTCTAACATTAGTGCAGAGATGTTGAGGGGCACTCGTGAAGTAAACTGAGAAGTAAACATCCTCTTGTGTGTGTCCCTCACCATCCTTGCTGCCTGTTGTTTTGCACATCAGGTGCCTCAAGTGTGGAGAGAAGAGCAGTATATGCTAAGTGAACAAGAAGATTCGGACTTCAGTGTTCCTTTCACTTGATACTGTTTGTTTTGTTCTGCTTAATTTAGCTGCTCTTTAGCTTGAAATTCTCAAAGTCAGTACAAAGTCAAATCCAGAGAAGACCTAAATGATATAAACAAGTTTGACCAGCCCAAGTGATGTGAATAAGTTTGACATCTTTTTAGAATGTGTGAGCAGGACCAGGATACACAAGGCTAACTTTCCAGCCTAAGTCCTGATCTTTTTCAAGATCAGAAGGTCAGACTTCAGCAGTGCATGTTGAAATATAAAATGAACACAGCAGAAATTTGGAAATAAATAATTTCAAAGATTGCTTTTAAATTCGATGAAGTTCTTCCGATTATTCTGCAGCCTTGGTCTTGTGTTTTTGCATTTATGCTAAGTATATTTTAATTGATATATACTTCATGAAAGATTAATTGCCAAATTTCTACATGCATGTTTACATGGTTTCAGTAATTGTTGTGCCATAATTCATCTCTTTTATTAAAAGTAAAATTATACCTATAGTGCTAAAAATATAATGTGTGCCTAAGATTTTTTAAAATACCAGACCCAAGCAATAGATACAGTATCACTAAAGCTCTTTACCTTAAAACTCTTTGCCAGGCAACTTATTCAAAACAAGTATAACAAACATTAATTATGGTAGAACGATAAATGTATCAAGATAACCAAGGGGATTTTTTTCAAAGCTTATGTTTGAATCATGCTGTACAGTTATAGTTGTAAGATTACTTATTACTCTGAAAAAGACCCACATCTACTTTTTTTTTTAACAGAACAAGGTAGATAAAATATTTACTATAAAGAATTCTTTATATTGAAACACTATTAAAATCCATATGATTTGTTACTTTACAAGTTTAGTTCTTCCAGTAGACAATATTCTCTTTCAAGGAATAAAATCTTAGTCAAAATATTTGTCTTCATAGTTCTAGGGCCTCCCAGGGTGTTTAAATGAGTGAGTGAAAAAAAAAAAAGAATTTAGACCTCCGGGTTCCTCAGCATTATTGCATTTATGATTTTTGCATATCAGTAGCTTCTCTGATCCCAACTATGTATCCAAAAAGTTAATAAGTACATCTGTCTCTTAGGGATAATTAAACCAATACCAAATTTTACAATCATGGCAACATTCGGATATGCAATTACAATATTCTAGCACTTTTAAAAATTGCCAATTATTATTTAGCTAAATTACAAATGGTCTGCTGAATTTTGCCCTAGGTACGTGTTTTTGCTCATTTTTACACAGTAGTGAGATTACATCAATTGTAATGATTTCTATCATTTCTTGCCATTTGCCATTATGAATGATCTTTAGAGATTAATCCATCTGCCTCAATATATAAATTAGGAAATAAAGTGCAAAGAAGTGAAATCCTGGAGTTATCTTCATGGTCATTCCCAAGATAGACCTCCATGAGCATATATCGTTCCTTGTATTATATCCTTTTGCTATTTATGACATATTATTTGAGTTGATACCCACAATTCCATGAGTTGGTTAACTAAGTATTATTGGGTTATTTCAAAATAGTTAGTACAAGTGGTTAGCAAACTATGGCCTTTTACAGAAATTCATTCTGATTTATATTAGGTTCTAAATAATGTGTGTTGCATAAAGAGAAAGCGAGTTTGTGGATCAGGAAGTTTGCTAGCCAACCTTGTTCAAAAGCAGAATGTATGCTTTAAAAAGAATAAATGATTTTCAACTTTCAGTTACTTGGAAAAATGAACTGAGATAAGTTGGGGTAATGTTAAAGGCCTCAATTTGAGTGAAAAGGAAAGGCTCTAGCTTGAAAGAATTCAAAAGAGAAAATAAAATCATGAGAATGGACCAAGGCTGAGAGGTATCTCTTTATCTGAGACTACAAATTCAATGGGAATCAGGTAAATACAAAATGAAAATTTTCCTGGTCTTGTTTGAACTTAATAAGAAGTGATTTAAATTCAGTAGTTTAGGACTTGTGAGATTTTGATACCTGAGAGCAAATCAGCAATAGAGATGCTAAACAGAAAAGATTCTCTAAAGAGAAATTACAGGGCACCTGGGTGGCTCAGTAGGTTAAGCATCTACCTTCAGCTGAGGTCATAATCCTAGGGTCTTGGAATCGAGTCCCCTTTTGGGCTCTCTGATCAGCAAGGAGTCTGCTGCTCCTTCACTCTCTCTTTGTGCTCTCTCTCTTTCTCTCAAAAAATTAATAAAATCCTTAAAAAGGAAGAAAGAAAAAAGAAGGAAAGAAAGAAAGAAAAAAGAAAGAAAGAAAGAAAGAAGAACCTTATTCTGAAAGGATATCAGGCATGCACAAATGTGCATTTCCCAGAACGAGTGGCTAGCTATCATTGCCCAAATGAAGCCAGATTATTTTTATTTTAATTTTAACATTGAATGCATATGTCAAAAGTATGCTGTGGCTTTATTAAATCATATTTAAATAATTCTTTCATAATGAATCCACTTCTTTTAAAAGAGAGCAAAAGGAATAATGCTCTCCAAAGTAAAGTGAAAAGACAATTGGACTGGAAATCAAGATCTGTATGACCATATATGCAAATCCCTCAACCTCTCTATATGTTAGTGTTTCATATTTAATATGGTAGAATATAAAGTGCTTTTTTTCCAATCTAATATTTATGTGTCCAAGTATCCAGGAACTAGGCAAGGTGTGTAAATAAATCCTAAAAAGGGAAAATGGAAATCATCATGAGCTACTGACATAGGTTTCCATGAGTCAGATAGTAAAGCATGTTGGAAACATAATGCCTGATGTATCATTGTCAGTATTGTGGTCCAAACAACATTGCAATTTATATCCTAGGAAGCTACTGTGGTCTGGCTTGGAAATTGATATACTATTTAGCTTTCTTCAGTGACTGGATTTAAAGAAAAAAAAAGTGGAGACACAATAAGAAGGAATGTTTAAAGGATTTGAGTTACATTAATTGTTTTCAGCTTTTAAATGTTATATCTCATTTTTGTAGTATGAATTTGTTGTGGTTCTCATCCATGAGGGCAGAGGAAGTCTATACTGCATTAAATGCTATGGTTTGTTAGTAATTTTATATTTTCAAGAGGAACATTATAGAATGTGTGAAAGTAATAAATCAACAATTAAAACCAGTCTATAGATAAGTTTCTGACTTTGGACAACAGCATGATACACTTAAAACCATACTGTGTCCTGTACACAGTCTAGACATGTAGGCAATATTAAAATTAAAATGCTCTATCCATGTAATGCCTCACTTCTAAAAAATATATAGTATTTAGCTTATTATGAAATAATGGAGAATCTTCTTATGTTATAATCTCAGAGTGCCAATCTTCCTATAATTATGGTAATAATAATTTAGATTATGCCTTTTCAAAAGAATCTAGGACAGTCTATAAATAATAAACAAAAAATAAAGCAATCTGGGCTCACTGCCCAGATTATCACAAATATGTATAATGGAGCAAAGAAAATAAATACTTACAAGCACAACTGACTTCATGAGGAGGAAAATAAAGGAGCAGTAATTGGTCAAAACCATGCTAGAAAATAATTATAGGCCTCTCATGGATCTTCTTTATAAAAGCTATGTGTATCTGTATCTAAGATTTTTTTTTTTTCTTTAGAATTCTTCAGTAGTCCCTTTGAGATAAATACAAAGGAAACAAAGAAAGCTACCTATGCCTCCACCATTTTACACGTAGGAGAAATATCACCCAAGGAAACTGCGACTTACCTAAAATGTGCAAATCTGCCTTAACTATGTTAATTGGAAAATCAGCATATTCCAATTAGAGATTCTACCTCTCAAAACAGACATTATGTGAAATGAATTACATTTTTATTGGTAAATAGCAACCTAGAACTGTTGTTTTACATGACTAAAATTGCCCCAAATTGCTCCCTAATGTCCTTTTGATGTGGCATTCCAGCTTACTGAATAACAAAACATTGTTGCTTTTTTTTTTCCAGTTTTATTTTTAAAAGTTTAATGAAATTTTATTTTTTTAAGCTTTACCAAGTAGAAGCTAAATAACCAACCAGGCATTCTGTATTTAGTGTTTAGTATTCAACTCTCTTGGGTTTTATTGGACAATAACTTCCAATTTTTAATTTCTCTATGCAGTTAGGTCAGTTATTTCTTCATCTATAAAAAGCATACTTAGTTTCTAGTACATACCTAACACTGTACTAGATTTTAGAGTCAAAAAGTAAATATGATTTCTCACCTTATAGCACTCAAAAAAGAATAAACATAGAAATAAAAAAATCCAGTGATGGTTCATAAGCTCTAATCTAAATCATAGAATAAAAACACAGATTCCTAAGGAATAGATAAGAATAAACACCTAGTTATTTCATAAATTTAATTATACTAGAGTTCTAAATGTATCTTTTTTCTTTATAACCCCAAATAACATAATAATACATAATAATAACATAATAATACACAAATAACAAATAACACAATATTTCACTCATGAAATCTTTGGAATGCCTAACCTCAGATGTGAACCACCTCTGCTTCAAACCACACTTCCATAGAAAGAAACCAAGTTGCCCTATAGATTTGGGTCCCTCTTGAATTGGAGATAGGTGGAAAGATAGGAAAATGTCAACTTCTTATTTAAAAAGATTTCAACAATTTATTTAACTTCACCTCTAAGTTTACTAATAGCAAGTAGAAAAAAGCAACATTTCTAGTCTTGCCGTAGACCTACAATTTGCTTGTAATTCATAGACATAAGGCATCTAATATATTTATAACACATAGCATTTAATATGTCATTCATAGACATAGCATAATTTATTATATCCCCTTCATTATTACTGAACCTGATTTTCAACAGGTCTGCATTCTGAAATTTCCTGGGCAGGTAAATGTGTACTATATGATTGGTACTATAGTAGAACTACAAACAATATATTTGTAGTAAGAATGTTTCTAAGATGTTTTGGGAAGTAATAGAATTCCACAAAGCTTTTGTTGATATTTATTTGATTCATTGTGTGCTGGTGGCAGAAAAGAAATGACAAAAATAGATGTTTTCAACTCAATCAAAATGTACTTGCCGCGAAGTCATCTGTAAAGGCTCTTTTGCCTATGCAGTTTTGGAAACAACTTATTCCATTTGATTTTGTCACAACTAGAAAGATCTCTGGGGTGCAAAGGAAAATAGCAGTTGGGATGAGAGTTGTGATCGTTTATCTGCCATGTCTTATTTTCTCCACAGCGAACTTCAGAAAAAATATTCCTTTAAAACTAACAACATGTTTTGTTTCTTTCTGTTTTAGGTAAGCACATTAATCATTCCTGGTATAATCAGACTGCATCAAGGTAAAACAAGAAAAAATTGTATAATTACATATCATAGCAATAATCAATATGTAAATATAAAGTTTGGACAAAAATGGTTAAAACCAAATTTGTTTTTAGAACTAAAGACTTAAAGTACCTATAGAAAATCCAAATGTTCAGTTTTTATGTTTTGTTTTGGTATCAATATTATAAACTTATAATATTTGAAATTGTGTATCAATTAGAATATTAAAACTATTTATTAACTTCTAATGTTATTAGGGCAGTTCTCACTTTAAAGTGAAAAGTGCAAATCAGAGTAGATTTTAAATGCAAAACAATTTTGTTGTTCATATGCAAATTAATATATTTCAACACATATTGGATTAAAAATAATTGAAATATAACAAAGAAGTGATTTTCAAATACTAGAAGGTATTTCTTGTATTTTTTTAAAGGATATACTTTTTTTAAACATCACATTTATAATTAGGAAATATAGAGTAATAGTAATCAATATTATTTATCATTCTGAAGCTTATTTATCAGCCTCTGAAATAATCATCTCTGGAAGATCAATTGACCATATTTCTAGAAGATATATGCTATTGTCTATAAAATTTATAACATTGCTTTTTCTATAATTGAATCATAGTTAAACACGTTGCTTTGGTATTCACAACTGAAAGAGCCAAATTCAATTATAGTCTTGAGGGAATATAAGTTCTATTGCTTTCCAGAAATACAGTAATGTTTAATATACTCTAGGTAATATTTATTACATTTCCAATATTTTTTGTTTCAAAATAAAATGAAAGTGTGCTTATAATTACTTTAAATTTAGCTTGCTTTTTGACTTTTGCACTGAAGGCCAGGAGAATTTAAATTTGTAGGAGTATAGCCTGTGTAGACATTTTTAAGGATGCATAACCAAACTTAGTTCCTTTTGGAACAAAGACAACAAATTGATGGTTTAGGAACAAACATACATGGCTTTCGAGTTCAGCACCTCTAAGTTTGGTAGCACCGGAAGGGGAGGTGAAGGCTCGTTATCTCAGAAAAGGGCAAAGTACTTCCTAACTAGAAGAAGAGCCATCATTGTTCATTATACTGGTTTGAAAGTAAATAATGTTTTAGTTGATACAGTAAGGGTATCCTCCTTCCTTTAAAGGGACACTTGAATGTTAAGTAGAGAGGCTAAATTTTACTTTCATTTTTTTTAATAATCATGCTAGAGATATGGTTTATTTTTCTGAATGTAGTAGTTTGATACTGATTTTAAATAAAAATATTATATCTCTGTAACTATGATACAATTAAGCCTTTATAGCCTTAGATTGAGAAGAGAGACTTATTTGGCTATTGTACTACCTTTATTACCTTCCATTTCTTCTCCTTTCATGTTCGTCACTGGGGTACTTTGTTAAAAGAAACACTTTTATAAGAATTTTAATTAGAAACTAATAGTTAATGGATCAAATTGAATCCTCTCTCTGTTAGCACAGATAAATGTCAACAAGTGAGCATGAGAAACTCTAGGTGTTTTACAATTGTGTGTTTCTCTGGGAAGGTTTAGTATTTGAATCACTATTGCAGTTAAATTTCAAATTATACATTTAAGTCTAAAAATTACTTTTTGTCATATCAAAACATGTCTGTTAAAGAGAAAAAAATTGTAAAATTTTTGTCACCATGACCAATGATTACAATGATAATGAAACATAATTTTAGAGAAATACACTGTCCAAAACTATGACCTCAAAATATTTTGACCTATTGTTCCATATTTTAAAAACCCTGAAGTTCAAGAGAAGAATCTTACTTTGTTAGTTACATAAATCTTAAACATAAAATATTTTAGCTTAAACTTTTGTTGACAAAAGATATTTTTTAAAATCCGTGAAATAGTTTCTCTTTTACCACAGAATTGGAAATATAATTTAGTCTTTCTTTGAAGACTATGAGTGATGCCACATATCAGATCTACTGTAGTAAATTTTCCAATAAAACATGAGTGAAAATAACATAGATAAGTATTTTTTCCCAAAACAAACAAAAATACAAACAAAAGCAAAAAACTAAAACACCATAATATTCATAACTATTTCATATATCAGCTCATTTCATTGCCATTTGGCATTTTTACCTAAATAAGAAACAAAATGAACTTTTCAGCATGTATATTTATTTGAATTCCAACTAATTGATGCTTACCTTAATGTTGGTATTCCAGATTACATGATATATATTCTTTGTCCATTGAAGGTTATACTTTGTGAGCAACCAACAATGGCATTATGAGCATAAGATTGATAGTTATTTGATTTAGCAACATCTGTTGTTACTTGATGTACTCCAAACAGATGCTCTTTCTTGAAATTCAACATGTAATTTTATCTACTCTCATGACATACAACCTCAGAAGAAGAACATTATTTCCACACAGGTCTTATAATTAACAATCATATTTGTCTTTGGTCAAGCAAATGTCTATAGGGTGGGTCAAAAATCATTAACTTTAATAAGGACAGCAGTGGGCAAACTATGACTTGCTTCTCCATAAACTGACATAGGACTCTTTAATGTTTTAGAGCACCTAAAGTCATTTTTTTTTTCAATTATCAACTTTTTCTTTCAAGTTTCTTTGAGAATCAATGAAGAAACAACAATGTAGGTTATCAGAATGTCTTTTCTGTTTGTTGTAGTATTTCAAAAGTGTCACATTATACAGAGCTGTAATGAGAAAAATACCCCAAGATAGACACTACTATTTATTTGATTCTCTGTTCATGTTTTGTAATATGCTGCAACACAATATAAAACCAACACAGTTATAAGTGAGTTATAGCTTTGTGGTTTATATTGGGATACACAGAGATTTAAGATAATATGAGTGATCACACTAAGGATTAGAGAGTTCTGATCAAGGGTTTTCTAGACAGAAAAATATCTATGAAAACTAAGCAAAAGTATCTTTGTCCTAGGAAAAGTATGAACATTACATACTATCATAATAGTGTATTGTAGTTCTAAAGAGACCTGATGTCCTGTAATGGAATGTGCACGTGATTCTCTCTCTAAGGAAGTCTCTTACTCAGTGTTAACAATCTAATGATATCTTGTGACCTTTTCTATGCAAATATGAACAGTTTGAGGCTATCACAATCTCTCAGGCATTGCTCCTTAAAGGGACATTCTTAATTGCTTTTATAATCTCAATTTTATTTTAACCTCCATTACCTATAATATCTTCTTTGAAGCTTGAAATTAACTTTTCTTTCTTCACCATTCTATTCTTTCCTACTTTGGTAAGCAATGACTTTACTTTTTCACTGAAATTCTAGGGGGTTTCATGCAACATAGACATAATTAATTTAATATGATAAGGTATATCTTTATTATATTATTCTATTAATCACATCCACCAAAACAGAAGTATGTATTCCTTTTCTATGGAGATCATTCAAAGATGTAGTGTTCTTTTGCATATAGAAGCAAGACTGATAACACTATAATAAACATTACATTTTGGATTCTCTTTTTCTACCTGTTTCTTTGATGTTGAATGTATCATCCTATCCATAAAATTAAATGGACTTTTTTCTTTAAAAATGATCCTATCACTTCTGAATTATGAGGTAATAGCAATGCATATTTTCTTATTTTAAAAATAAAATAAGGTAATTTAGCCTTTTTGTTCTTAAAATTAGAAAATGGTGGAAGCTTTAATTTTTAAACAACATAAATGTGTCATCCTCATTATGGAAAGGAAATAAAATGTAACTGCATAAGAAGTGATTAAATATTTTAAAGTTTCAAATGGGTAGCAGGTATGCATGCATAAGAAAAATTTAATAATATTCGTGATTATGCTGGCTTTGTTGCCATAGTCCTCAAATGTTTGAAGTTCTTATGTAAATAAGCAACTGCTAGTCCAGTTTGGCTCATGGAAATGGGTGCTCCTTCAGTTCAGATCCTGTGTCCCTTTTCCCTTCCTGATCCTCCTTTACCTAGCAAAAGGCTTGGCACATTTTCAGGCACTTACACATACTTTTGTTGTTGCTATCGATGTGTTTATTTCTTAGATTATTTTATAGAGAAAAGCTCTATATTGACTAAATGCAAAATTTCATGCAATATAAACATGGATTTTTAAAACCCATTTATAAAAAATTAACTATCTTAAACTCCTTAAATGAGGCTAGGAAAAGTAGGTAAACTGGTAGATACATGGATGGCAAAGAATGGCTTCCTTTCAAAGTCACTGTTTCATATCATAGCCATTTATACTACTAGAGATTTTAGAAATAAAACCGGTAGTTTCATATATTTGTTTTCGTCATAAAGAGTAAATAGTGTAGCAAAAAGTCATGATCTAATTGTATAACAAAAGATAAATATATGAAGTCTTTCATTTATAAAAAACAGATGTAAGAAACATGGTACAACTGGGTCAAATAACATCTAAATGGACAGAAATATTTTATTTTTAAAATAATACTTCCAGAATTGTACCTTTGAACTCTTCTAGTGATTTGACACTGGCAACTGAATAAATGCAGGTGGAAATTAATAAATTGAATGAAAGTTATTAAGTTGAATGAAAATTATTTTTATGTATTATTTTATTTAAATTCAATTAGTTAACATATAGTGTTATTAGCTTCAGATGTTCATCTATAATAATGACACTATGCTGTAATGATACTAAATTATACTACTATACTATAATGATACTATACTATACTAACATACAGTATCATTTGCTTCAGATGTAGAGTTCAGTTATTTGTCTATTGCTTATAACACCCAGTGCTTATTACATCACATGCCCTTCACAGATGACATGATACTTTATGTGGGAAACTGAAAAGATCCCGCCCCAAAATTGCTAGATCTCATAGGAATTCAACAATGTGGCAGGATATAAAATCAATGCATAGAAATCAGTTGCATTTCTATACCCTAATAATGAGACAGAAGAAAGAGAAATTAAGGAATCAATCCCATTTAAAATTGCACCAAAAACCCTAAGATAGGAAAATTATTTAACACTATTTACAGTATATATTTTACCTAAACTCATTCATCTTCCTTCATTTTATTGTAGAATGCTTGTTTTCTATTATCCTTTAGAAAGATTTGTCATTATTGCTCACACATAATTCTCAAAATATATATGAGTGTATAGACAACTAGATCATGCTGGTTATTCTAATTCAAAAGAATGTTCTTAGAATTCTCTTATATAATCATTAGCATGGATAATTACCTAGTTTCTTGGTTCAAGAAAAAAGGTGATGATTGTGTGATAGTTGGATTTTTTTTAATATTCAAATTTGAATTCCAATTTAACTCCTTCTACATAAAGTAATTTAAGAAAAGCTTCCCATAATATTCCTGATGTTACCACTCCTTGTGCTTACCTTTAATGCTTAGAATTTGGGAGCTTTTTCAAATGAATCCCTTTTGATATTTTTGAATATAAACTATTAAAATATTAAGAAATTATTTGACTCCATTCTAATTAAGATTCATATATTTAAACCATGAAAACTTTTTTTCCTCAACTTCTGTGCTTTTCTATTAAACAAACGAGTTATTTTTATACCAAGTGCTGTTTTCATTGGCAGTCTACTTCTATCCACATGTTCAGTCTCAGCTGCAAACATACCTTTTTGTTCCAGCCTAAATTATCAGTCATTTTACATCAGGAATTTGGGGCTTTCAATATTATTAAAATTATATCATCATCATGATTTTAATAACATGACAACCAAGAGTTACCTATGCTTGACTCTAAAGTCCAATTTTTTAGATTTTTAATTTGCTCTTTTAGATGCACAGTTATGCAGATAATATCAAGAAGACTTTCTAAATATTTTCCCATTCATTTAATTAAAAATATGTAATACCAACTAGAATAATGAAAGTTAAATAATTTAGAAAGAAGTTTATAGATAACATGCATGCCATTTTCAAATAGTGGGCAGAATAATATTACTGAGCCAAATATCCTTTCTCATTTATTATGTAAGCTCTGATTCTAGCACTGAATCATGTTATTTATTTTGGGGTGAGGGGAGGATGTCAGTAGATGTATGGTGAATACAGTGTTCATTTTTTGACAGCACTATTTTAACAATAAGGAGTACATGGTCTTCCTAATTATTTTGAAAGAGAAATGCTTGACCAAAAGAAACAATTCAGTTAAGTTTTCTGCCACCGTAAGAATCAATTTGTCTTCAATTTCTGGTAGCATGTTCTTCATTTCCTTCTGAGCCCTCAGCAAAAGCATCTTTAATATCCATATTCCTACCAACATTCTGTTTAAAATAGTATAGGCTTTTCTATGAAATACCTCAAAGTTCTTTCAACCTCTACCCATTATCAGAGTCCAAAGTCACTTCCATATTTTAAGGTATTTGTTACAGCACATCGCACTTCCAGGTATCAAAATCTATATTCACTTCCTTATGACGGCCCCAACAAATTACCAAAAACTTTCTGGCTTACACCAACAAAAATTTATTATCTCACATTTCTGGAGGCTGAAAAACTGCAGTTAGTATCATTGGGCCAAAACTAGTATGAGGAGGGCCAATGCTCCCTCTAGAGGTTTTAGGATGAACCTGTTCCTTGCTCCTTCCAAATTCTGGTGACTGCTAGCATTCCTTGGATTACCGCTGCATCATTCTAATCTCTGCCTCCCTGGCTACATTCCCCCATCCTCTTGCTTCTGTGTCAAATCTTGCTCTGCCTCTCTCTCATAAAGACACTAAAATGACATGTAAACCCCACTGAGATAGTCCAGGATAATTTATCCATCTCGGGGTCCTCAATGTAGTCACATCATCAAAGAATCTTTCTTCTTATAAAGTAACTTTTACAGTTTTCAAGACTTAGGACCTGAGATCTTCAAGGACATTTTTCAGCCTGCTACAGAGAACATCTTAGAATTCTGTCTACCACTTCCTATAACTAAGAAAGTTACATATTTTCAGAATACTCCAGGAATCTTCATTATTTTTCATTATATGCACTGAATATAATAATGTAATATAATATGATTTGATATGATATAAATGTGTTATGAATATATTTATAACATAACATTAGGCAGTAGTCTAGATTAGGCATACTAGATTCTTTCCTTCTCCTTCACCAATTCCAACTGAATGGTAGTGGCTCCATTAAGAAGAGATTTCTAATCCACACGCAAACTTAATTGGAAATAGTAGGGTGCGTATTGGGATAGATTTGTTGCACAAGCACCTCATGTTTGCCTTTCAAAATCAACTACAGTAATAAAAGATATCTGGTGATCATTAATAAATAAGAAATAATATGTCTTTAAGCAATTTATTTTCTTTGAAGTTGATATTTTATTTTCTTATAATTTTACTGACACCTTTTGTGAAAATGTTGCAAATTATTAGCAGCTAATTATTTATTCAATTGTACTTTTTTGACAGTCTTAAATCAATGTTTTTACTCTATAATCTGGCTTTTCTACTAAATTGATCTGTGGCTTGGCTTATTTATTTACTTTTTTACCTTGGAATAATACTTTCCTTACATATTCATTATAAAAATCCAGCATTGTATTACTTATATTTTATTAGTGTGGTTAAGCATTATTATTCTATCTTAAATAAATAAATCTTAAAAAATAAGCATTACATCAAATTTCCACATCTTTTGTGAAGTTGAAGTCCTATAGAGAGCTTGAACTTTAGTCTATTATTAAAATTCAGTATAAACATAGAAACAACATTGAGTTATAAAATTAAAGTAAACCCACAGTTAACTTGATTTTCTATTTGGAGGAAATATATAATTTGGCAGTTTCTGGTACTCTTTTAAATATATGAAGAAAAGTTAGAGAAAGAGATTCAGTACAGGTTGCTTTTTTAATGCCCACTGAATTTGGAAAGAGACTGCATAATGAAAGAAAGTTTTACTTCACTGAGTAAAAAATGCAAAATATATTGCAAAACAGAACATGTATTTTTATTAACAATTAATATTAATTTTTTCAATCATAGGCACTAAAATATACCAGCAATGCTATTGTCCCTGGAGATGTATATGAAATATCCATATGTTTATTCATTTTAACTCTGTATGCATGATATGCTTAATATGTATGATTAATTAAAGGACATTGTTACCGATATAAACTGTAACTCTTCATTTAGAACCAAGGGTAGGGACGCCTGGGTGGCTCAGTTGGTTAAGCAGCTGCCTTCGGCTCAGGTCATGATCCCAGCGTCCTGGGATTGAGTCCCACATCGGGCTCCTTGCTCATCAGGGAGCCTGCTTCTTCCTCTGCCTCTGCCTGCCATTCTGTCTGCCTGTGCTTGCTCTCTCTCCCTCTCTCTCTCTGACAAATAAAAAAAAAAAAAATACTACTTAGAACCAAGGGTAAACAATATTATCTGTGAATTTTTTATAGATGTAAGTTCCAAAGACTTGGATGTTTGCACAGATTCATCTTGGATACTCATCAGCCATCAGTAGTTTAGGTTAGATGGGAAAAAGTAATGTAAATTCGTTTGGTTGTCTTAATCAATTCCTTTAGATGAGTACATTAAAGAAAAACAAATCAGAGTGATTTTCAGTAAATTTGATCTAGAAATTTTTGGACATACCAGTTACTAAATGTATGTGTTCTTTTAAAAAAATAATAACTTATTTTGCCTCCAAATCATGATAGATTGAGAGGTGGATAGTATTATTGTCCCTTGCAGAAAAGTTTACAGTATGGTTTATTACTATGCTAAACTCTGATAATTAAGTCAGAATGGGCATTTCCAGTTTCCAGTGAGAATATATGCTATTTCATTAAAAAAAAAATGGGGTACAACATAACTTCTCTCCACCAATGATTAGCTATCACACCAAGAGATATGCTATACCATTTGATTTCCTGTTTAACTCATAACATTATCAATGATATACTTTTTCTAATGTAATCTACTTTCCAGTAGCATGGTGAAAATAAAAACAGTGTTCTAGAAAAAGCCAATGTAAATTCACTTTCCCTCAAAATATCTAGAACAATTAAGAAAAGCTGATATTTTAGGGCCAGTTTACTGCGTGATTGTATTCTCTGTTTAACTTTTGGATGTATCACAGGTATATACTTTTATTATTTTTCCTTAATTTTAGGGAAATCAATTATACAACTTAACTAAGGAAACTGTAATAATCTTGAGGAATTAGATTTTTTCCTCAGAAGAACTAAATATCCATATATGAAAGCTTCCTAGATCTTAGCTAACTATATTCATTTTGGTTGCACTCAGTGTTATCAGCTACTTATGGCTATATGCTTATTAATGTCATTTGCATTTAAGTGTGATGATTTAGGTCACTCTTTTATGTTTCCATCTTTGTTTATTGAAACGAAGTGGTGTTTAGAATTTGTTTGCCTTAACGGTTCTAAGCACGTGACTTTCAAGGAAAGTAATTCCTTTCTGTAAATGAATATTTTGAAAATGAAAAGTAATTAGAGATTAACAAAAGTAAGCAAATGGATTTTTTAAAGCTCCTTAATTATTATTTAAAGCACAATGGGTATTTAAGATAACCAATCTTCTGCAGAAAATTTAAAACCCTTTAGCTAATTTACATATTCAGTGAGTTCATAGAATACATTCACATTTGACAGGTGAGAGAATTGTGGCAGAAAGTTGAAGAGATTTATGGAAGGTCGGTCAGAAAATCAGCAAAAGATCAGGAAATGACATAAAACATTGTCTTTTCCTGTATTCTTATGTGGTGATCCTTAAGTGGTGAAAAGAATACTGCATTGAAGCACTCATCCTGATGGGAGGTGAGCCCTCCCTCGAGCTTATAGATCCAGAAGTAGTAATAATCACTGTCTCAGGGCGTTCTGGTTTAGCAAATGATCTTCTCAGGCCTCTGAGTGAATATTTGTGGGTTTGGGAAAACACCCCTCTTTTGTTAAAGAAAGTATTTCTTTTTGTCTCCTTTATACTTTTGTAGATTCTTCATGAGTTCATCCTACTATGATTTCTTCTGTCTTCACTGTTCTCTTTATTCACCCAGGTTTTACTTTCTGTTCTGAATCATATTGTATGCTCTCCCTTGCCTGTTTCTTTCCTCTTCGGTTCATTGTCACACATACACCTTTCCCAACTATATATTAATATACTTAACAATAATTTGACAATCTGAAAATTTCAAAAAGTCATTTTTCCTTTTCCTCATAGTAATTAATCTTTTTAAGTTAGATTTGAGGCAAGTTAATTAAATGACATTTGTAGAAATGCTTCATTCAGTCCATGAAATATAAATACACAAAAATAAATGCAAAATAAGTAATTTCTGTCATTCCTTTACAGTATACAGGTAATTCCATTAAATAACTATCAAAAACTTAATAGTGTAGGCAAGATGTAATGTAACAAATATTGATATTTTTAAACTCTATATGGCAATTCATTCTAATTGTTATGACTTTGAATGAGTCTGGAAAATGCAGTTTCAGAGAAACGGGTTTATAGACCACATCTATTAACTTCTGTTCAACTCCATTCTGTTCCTTCTTTGTTCTGTTCCACAAAGAAGACAAGGAGCTTATGAATTTGCTGCCTGAAGTAGAAGCAGTGGACAAACACAGTTACTATGTTCGGAAGTTTAAAATGGGAAAGGCACATGTCAAAAGTCTAAATCCAAGGGATCAGAGAGTAACAGACACAGGGTTGGTAGCCTCTGGATCTCCAGCATCAAGAAGCTTCTGGGGAAGAGAGAAGAGGGAAGGAGAGAGAGAGGCCATATGTAAGGCCATAAATCCTGGAGATTTAGTATAATTTTTTTCCTTAAAGTATACAATACTATAAGACAGATATTACCAGGAAACAGGATTATATTATTTGCAGCTCACTTACTTCAGAAATGCAGGGAAACCTGAGAGAAAAGCATAAACAAACACCTCCTCTGACCATACCCCTGCACATTAGCTAGATTAAATATTAATTTGCATGCATATGTCCCATATAAGTTGCAGACTACCTAGAAGTAACATAGAGGTAAGGACAGATTTCCTTTTGTCTTGATTTATTTCTCACATTTAAAAGAGAATATCTTGTAAATAGAAAGCCTCCAACATATAGTGTGTTGATGAATGACCAAACATATTTTAATTTTGCATCAGTCATAGAAGAAGGAGCATTGTAAAGGAAATTTGAGTTAGTTGTGTCTACATCTGACTCCCAGGTTCATTGTTTATTCATGAACTAGGGCAAGAGATAAGAGCTATGTGTCTCTTTCCTTATCTATAAAATGGGGTCAATAATCGAACATAATTCACAGAACAATTTGTACAGGAAAATATAATTATATAAGTAAAGTACTTAATGTACATATTAAACAATAAAATGGTAGCTGAAAACCTTTTGGTATGTATACACACACACACACACACACACTTTCTTTTTTCTTTTCTTTTCTTTTTTTTTTTAAGTAGGTTTTATGCAAAACATGGGGACCAATGTGGGACTTGAACTCAGACAATTCTGAGATCAAGATAAGAACTGAGATTAAGAATCAGATGCTTAACCAACTGAACCATCCAGGCTCCCCCCTCACACACATTTTCATTGTCAAGGAGAAATACTCCTTTTCCAAAATATGTATCTGTTTTATTGCTTGCTTATCTGAAATGTTTCCTTCAGCTTCAATTGCAAATATCCTCAGTAAAAGCAATAACGTAGGAATGAGTCTGTCACTGTGTAAGAAACTGATTTTTTTCCCCCTCTTTTGCTGGAGAAGCATTAGAGCATAAGAACATACTGGGTCTGTACTGGGGAAAGGTATGACTACAAGGAGAAAAAATGAAATAGTTAAGATAAAGTTTTTTTGTTTGGTTGGTGTTTTTTAAAGATTTTATTTATTTGACAGGGACAGATCACAAGTAGGCAGAGAGGCAGGCAGAGAGAGAGAGAGAGAGGGAAGCAGGCTTCCTGCTGAGCAGAGCTCTTGACACGGGACTCGATCCCAGGACCCTGAGATCATGACCTGAGCCAAAGGCAGCGGCTTAACCCACTGAACCACCCAGGTGCCCCTAAGATAAAGTTTTTAAAAGCCTATTTGTAGATAAGCAGAAAATGAACCCTGGTGCTTACATATACACCTTAGGCCAACAAGAAAATTATACTGCTTATTTGTAGGTTGGTCAAATCAGAAATAGATTTAACTTTAATCAATTGAAGGCAGATATAATTTAAGGAGGCCACTCATTTTTGAATACCAAGGAATATATAGACATCAGGTTAAGAGGAAATCTTCAAACACTATGAAGATCACCCACAAGAAACTACCTCTAACAAAACTAGAAAACCCTGTCCTTTGTGAGTTATGACCTCCAAATAATATTGACCAGGCAGGCGATGATTGATTTTATTGAGCTTTTTGTTTCAATAAACTTTTTCTGTTTTTTTATTTGATTAATTTCCTTTCTGATCTTTATTATTCTTTGTCTTTGTCTTTACTTGGTATGTAATTTGCTCTCCTTTTCGTAGCTTCTTATGTAAAACTTGATGCCATTAATTTGAGAACTTTCTTTTTTTCTAATATAGGTAATTAATGTTATAACGTCCCTTCTCAGTACAGCTTTGGCAGCATTTCACAAATTGTCATATGTTGTTTTTCACTTGCATTCAGTTATATAGATGTGTGTTACTTAGTTCCCAATATTTAAACATTTTCAAGAAAACATCCTATTTTTAATTTTCTATTTAATTCCGTTGTTCAGAGAGTATACTTTGTATGACTTGAGTAATTTTAAATTTATTAAAATTTATTGTAGAGTATAGTATATTTTATCTTGGTGAAAGGTGTGTGTGAACGTGGGAGGAATATGTAATCCTGTGTTGCTGGGCAGAATGTTCTAAACTATCAGTCAGGTTCAATTGATTAATAGAATGGTTCAGATTTGCTAATATTAGGTCTACTTACTAATATTAGGTCTACTTCTTTAGCCAGTTATTGATAAAAGGGTTTTCTTTTTTTTTTTTTTTTTAGATTTTATTTATTTATTTGACAGAGAGAGAGATCACAAGTAGACAGAGAGGCAGGCAGAGAGAGAGAGAGAGAGGGAAGCAGGTTCCCTGCCGAGCAGAGAGCCCGATGCGGGACTCGATCCCAGGACCCTGAGATCATGACCTGAGCCGAAGGCAGCGGCTCAACCCACTGAGCCACCCAGGCGCCCAATAAAAGGGTTTTCTAAGTCAATATGATATCCTGCTATTACAGGATATCATAGCCTCTGTAGTCTATAAGCAACAGAAATTTATTTCTCACAGTTCTAGAGGCTGGGAATTCTAAGATCTAGGTCCTAGCAGATATGGTATCTGCTGAGGGCTTTCCTGTTTTATAGATGCACATCTTTTTGCTGTGTCTCCCCATGGCAGAAGGGGCAGAGAGCTTTTTGGGGTCTATCTGATATGGACACTAACCTATTCAGGAAATCTCTACCTGCAAGTACTTGTTCACCTCCTAAAGGTCCCACTTCCTAATGCCATCACATTGGGTGTTAGAATTTCAACATTTGGGGCATGAGACACAGAGTCTATAGGAGGCATTTTGAAATCTCAGACTATGTTTGTGGATTTCTTTTTCTTTGCAGTTGTATCACTTTTTGTTTCATGCATTTGAATTTATGTTATTATATGCATAAATGTTTAGGATTTTTATATACTTCTGATCTATTGATAACCTTTATCATTAAGAAATGACATTCTTCATTCCTGATAATATTCGTTGTTCTGAAGTCTACTTTGTCTAATATTAATATTATCATTCTATGATTTCTCTTTAATTTTTTTAGACTTAGCTTAAGATTTTACAGTTTTAGATTTATAGAAAAATTATGAAGATAGTACAGAGAGGCTACATCTACCCCACATTGTTTTACCTTTTATTTATAGTTTCCATGAAAAAGTACATTTTTACAATTAGTAAACCAACAATGGTAGGTTATTGTTAACTAAAGTCCGTAATTTATTCAGACCCTCCATGTTAACTTAATGTCATGTTTCCATTTCTCATCCTATCCAGGATACTATGTTACATTTAGCAGTCAGGTTGTCTCCGGATTTTTTCGACTGTGGCCATTTCCAGCTTTCTTTTATTAGAGTTAATATGCTATGCGTTATTTCATCCTATTTTACCCTATTTGTATCTTATTTTCTAATGATTATTTTTTAAATAATTGTTTTATTATTATTATTATTACTACTGTTATTATAATTATTAGTAGTGGTAGTAGCAGTAGTAGTAATAAACTCTACCCCAAGGTGGGGTTTGAACTCAGGATACCAAGATCAAGAGTTCCATGCTCTCCTGACTGAGCCAGCCAGGCACCCCAACATATCTGTATGTTTTTATTCAAAGTTTGTTTTTAGTAAGTAGCATTTAGTTAGGTCTTATTTTTTCCCCAATATGATAGTCTTTGTCTTTTAATTGGGGGCAGTTTTTACCTTTTAATCATTTGTATTTAATGTGATTATTAATTTGGTTACCTTTAAGTCTATCATCTTTCTATCTCTTTTCGATTATTTTAATTTGTTCCCATTTTCCTTTTTTTTTTCTTTTTAAAGAGTTGAATATTTTTATGCTTCCACATTTTCCCCTCTTTCTGGCTTATTATCAGTAACTTTTTTTTTATTATTTTAGTAATTGGTTAGTGTTTACAGTTTACATCTTTAACCCATCACACTCTATTTCCAAGATATAGTATCACTTAGTATAGAGGAAAAGAACCTTACAATTGTATTCTTCTATTTTTTTCTCCCAACTTTTATGCTATTATTACTATACATTTTACCTTTACATATTTATAAACTTCACACTATATTACTATCATTTTTGTTCAAAAACTCAATTATCTCTTTTTTTTTTGGCACTCTTTTTTAAGAGCTGTGGCCACCTTGGGAGTCAGCTAGGCTCATCTTGGGTTTTCTCTCCATGCAGTGAAACATGAAAATCCTCAATAAAGTAAAATGGAGTATTTTAAGGGCTCACCTTGTTTGTTTTTCATCTTTCAGGGTTCACTGTCCTTTATTCACTGTCTGATAAACAATATCTCATAAATTGCTATTTCATATATTTTGTTTGCTTCAGTGAGAATGTGTATCTGGTCCTTATTGCGTTTTGGCCATCTAAAATAAATTAAGAGCAGAGTAATTTTCCATGTAAATTTTGGTTCATTGCAAGTGCTCTAGTAGAGAGTTGGAACTTCATGGGAAGATATCTCCTTCCCTCCTTCCCTCCTTCTCTCTCTCTCTTTCTCTCTCTCTCTCTCTCATTCTTTCTCTCTTACACACACACAAAGACACACACTTTATATCCTCACATCCCAGGTTTTTTTTGTACTACAAATTATGGAAATATATTTAAGACAAAACACAACAAAAATTTAATGCTGTATGGTAATGTGATATTATCAAACACCCTGGATAAAAATCCAGGAACATAACTCTGTGACCCTGAACAAATGACATAGCATATCTTAGACTCACTTTTCTCATGTCAATAACTGAATTAATAATTCTATAATCACAAGATTAAACTGAAGATCAAAACACCAAGCACACTATGGAACTTATAATAGATAACCTAAATTTTTTTTTAAGATTTTATTTATTTATTTGACAGAGAGAGAGGGATCACAAGTAGGCAGAGGGGGAAGTAGGCCTCCTGCTGAGCAGAGAGCCCAATGCGGGGCTCAGTCCCAGAACCCTGAGATCATGACCCGAGCAGAAGGCAGAAGATTAACCCACTGAACCACTCAGGTGTCCCTAAAATATTTGTTTTATTTTCCATTGAAATAGGTATGGTTCCATATCAACTTATATAAACATTAATGTCCAATATGTACATTTTATATTATATTATAATTTACCATCTCAAAATTTTATATTATATTATAATTTACCATCTCAAAACTCTGTAAAAATAACTACTTCTATTTTATAGCTAAGGAAACTGAATTTCCATTAAATAGGTAATCATGTTTGACAATACAAAATGAGCAAGCATTTTCTATAGGATTTGAACCCAGTTAATTTTATTTATTTATTTATTTATTTTATTTTAGAGAGAGAAAGTATGTGAGCGAAGAGGTGGACGGGCAGAGGGGGAGGGAGAAAATCTCAAGTAGACTCCATGCTGAGCACAGAAACTGGCATGGGGCTTGCTCTCACAACTCTGAGATCATGATGGAAACCAAAATCAGGAGTCTGACGCTTAACCACCTGAGCCACCCAGGTGCCCCAAACCCAGTTCAATTTCGATCCATGCTTTTTTCTACTTATTTCTGTAGAGTTTAAGCCTCTCTTTCATAAAATAATTTATACTAATATTCTTCTAAGGATATGAATCTATACCAGGATTTTCAAACATAACACTCTGTATGCTCTTTCATACACAAAATATACTTAAAATTCTATGGAATCTATAGTTATGTCCTGCTACTTCCATAAATTTCACATCATAATAAATAATCAAAATGCTATTTTCAGCAAGTGAACTTAATTTTATATACAAAATTAATATTTTGCATTAATTGTATTACACTTAATTTAATATACAATAATTAAGATTTCATATTAATTGTATTATACTTAATCTTATATACACAATAATTAATATTTTGTATTAATTGTATCAATTGCATTGTTGTTGGTTTCCTTAAAATATTGTATTTGGCTATGGCATGTTCAAAAGACTCTTTTTTATTTTTTAAGATTTTATTTATTTATTTGACAGATAGAGATTACAAGTAGGCAGAGAGGCAGGCAGAGAGAGAGGAGGAAGCAGGCTGCCTGCTGAGCAGAGAGCCCGATGTGGGGCTCGATCCCAGGACTCTGAGATCATGACCTGAGCTGAAGGCAGAGGCTTTAACCCACTGAGCCACCCGGGCGCCCCTTCAAAAGACTCTTAATTAAAACCTAAAAAATATCAGAAGGTCTCCAGGCAGAGACAGCTACCACTTTTTACAGTTCATGATTCAACATGTTTTGGTTATTCTTTATGATAGAACATAAACTTCTCTCATGAACACTACAAATTGACAATGTCAAAAAAAAAAAAAAAACAGGATTCTGGAGGCCTGGCAAATGTCATAACCACTCTTAAAATCATATGCTACTATTTTATGGTAGTATTTTAAAATGTTTTGCATTAGCAGCACTCTGAATCATTATAGTGAAGATTACATTTTTTCCCCCTAGTAGTAGTATTTTATATTCTTTCAGTGTGACATTTTCTTTTGGTCTATTTTGAGTTCATCTCCCTTTCTGTCAAATATTCTTTGGTAAAATGTCTTAACAGTCCATTTCTCATAGATGATCTTTGAGACTGTATTTCTCAGTCTGATTCCATGTCTCCTACCGGTAGTTTGGAGACACGTGCCATTTTTGCCACAATCTCACAAGCACAGAAATCCACCTTTGTATCACCTTTCAAGTTTACACATTTTTTCACAGGCCAAGCTCTCAGAGATCTGTCTTGTCACTTTTTCATGTGTCTATGCTCGGGAACCTCTTCTATCACTTTCCTGCTGTAATCATTGTAGGTCCCCTGAGTGCCACGCATCCGTTTGCTGCCATGCTTGCCCAGGCCTTTCTGTGAAGAAAATTCCAGAATAGCTTAAGCCTAGCATAATAGAGGGGAAATATCAGTATGCTCATGCACACAGAGGATCTTTCTTTCTCTTTATAGCTCAGTAGTCAAAGAGCTCAGAACCTGGAGTAAGCTTCCTGGGTTCCAAGTCCAACTTTCCTAAAAGTAACTGTGTGACAGTTGACAAATTGCTTAACCTTACTGTGTTTCAACATTCGTAGTTGCAAAATGGGAGTAAGTCATATACTTACCTATGAGTATTATGCTTAGAAGTGGGCCTAATATGGAACAGTTATCATGTGAATTTTAGTTATGACTACGGCCACACCTAATGCTACTATTAGTATATTGCCATGACTATATCTGCTATGGTGGTACAAGTAAGGATTTGTTTAGGCAAAAGTATGCCAAAAGCACAATATTGATTTTGGTGATTCCATGGCGTGTACCTCTCCCGTACTGACCCCAAATCTCAAACATCCAAACTAATGTTATTTATTTCCTTCTCATAAAATTCTTCTCTCAGGAAAAACAAAGCCAAGCGACAAACAGAAGAACAAAATGATTCCTTTCACATGATTAGAAATGATAATTGACTTTCCAAATCTTTCTACTTGTTGAAGAGGAAGACAACCAAATCAGAGAAATAGTTAGCTTTGGTAAATACATTTTAAGCATTGCAGAACTTTACATGCATCACTTACTGATCCAACCACCCTGTCAAGAAAGTATTACTGTGCCATTTTACAAATGAATTTATTAAAGTGGAATAGATCGTTCAAGGTCGGATACAAAGTCAGAGTTTGTATTGTATTGTCTTTTCTGTTTCCAAAGATAAAGAAATGAAATCTTAAGTTCAAACCTGAAATTTCTGATTGAGTCACTCTCCATTCATAACTAACTGCGTGAAATGGGATTTTGAGCAGGTAGTGACTGGGCATTTTCTAAGCACACCTGCAATTTATGCTTATAGTTGACAATCATATGTTTCTATGACTTCCCCAAGCTTGGTGAAACAGGTCAGCAGTTGATAGGGTGTCATTCAGATGCATACACTACTCTTTGGGCTAGAGCACAGAGAGCTGCCGGTCTTGACTTGTATCCATCGATTTATTCAGCAGGTAATTAATCTCCAGTGTATGTGAGACTTTGTTGTTCTTTTAGTATGCTATTCATTTAATGCTAAATTCTAATTGCTAAAGATTATTCTTTCTAACCATAAATTATGGTTTAGATCATTCTCTTAGCTTGGGCTGGTATAGCAAAATGCCATAGACTTGGTGTGTAAACAAGCAAGATCTATTTCTCATAGTTCGGGGTGCTTGGAAGTCCAAGATCAGGATGGCAGTTAATTTGATTACCTCGTGAGGGCTCTCTTTCCGGCTTGAAAACATCTATCTCCTTGCTCTATCCTCACAAGGCAAAGATCTCAAGCTCTGGTCTTTTCCTCCTTTTACAAAGACACTAACCCCATCGTGAGGCCCCACTGCTCTGAACTTATCCAAACCTGATTACCTCCCAAAAGACCCCAATACCATTACATCTAAAGTCAGGGCTTCACCATATGAATTTAGGGGGTGCACACAGACATTCAGTGCATGATAATCATGTTTTTTTTTCCTGTTCAAACTCTTTAATGATTGCCTGAAATAATACATGAAAGCATGTTTCACCATCTTCTCTGATGTGGAACCCTACCCCCTCATTCACTGCTCCTCTCCATCCTGACATTTCCTCAGCTCTTGAAATGTATCCCCCCACCCCCAGAGAATAGTGTTACATGGCGGTGTTTCTTCTACATGTGATATTCATGCTCAATTTTCTCCTGGTTAATTTATCTTCAAATCTCTGCCCAAGTGTTAACTTCTTAGAGATGCCCTCTATGAATTCCAATACCTTACAAATTTAGTCCCTCTCTTATTCTTTCTGTTAAGTCTCTATTTTTTTTTTTTACCTTCACAGCATTTTTCAAAATATATAATTACACGTTTAACTGCATTTGTTTGTGTAATGATTTTTTTTTCCCACCTGGTAAACTCTGGTAGGGTCACAGACCATTTCATTCCTGACCATCATAATCTTAGCACCAGGCAGAATCTGACACATAAAAGGCAATTAATAAGTAGTTATTAAGAAGGCAATCCCTAAATAAAGGGTAGTTTTTTTGGTCCTAGCAAAATATTGTAGGTTTCATAATCAAATTGGTATATGTTAAAAAAGATTAAAAAAAAAAAACCCACAAAACTCTGTTACTGGATGACATCAGGAGGATTCCTCAATATTCTTGAAACTCAGACAATCTTCTCAATAAAATGGGCATACAAATACCATATTCATCAGAACATTTTGAGAATTAAATGTGTAAATCTTTTAGCTCAGTATGTGTTAGTTTCCCTCTCTTTCCACTTAAGACCTAGCACTGATGAAATCTATTCATTTGACATTCTTCCACTAAAATCATGATTGCCTAGTAAGAAGCAGCTTCTGCATTTTCTTCTCCTTGATCATTATTTTGATTCATTTCTTTTTTTTCTTCACAAGTTCGTGACTAAATATGGTGTCTTAATGTATTGATTTTAGTAAGCTGAAAAATAACTATAGTTTTCTTCCACTTCTGAAGATGAGAACCAACAAGATGTGAAAGTCTTCAGATTGTTAGTAGTGGTGGTTTCTGTTTTAAGCAGCTTATTTGTGGCCATCTAAACTCTGATAAACTATTTGGAAATCTTAGTTTTTCATGGTCTGAGGATGATTTACCACTTGAAGAAGGAGCATGAAGGCATAAACAGAAGAGATTAGGGGATTGTGAAATAATATGTATGATTGCTAAATTTTACTCAGAGGGATATTTTTAATATAAGTGACTGTTAACAGTTGCAAGCGTGCGTTCACCATTCTTCCTAAAGCGTTTATTTGTAACTCTTTGGGTTTTCTGGTCGGTTTTCTCAATTACATCCCCTCAAACTGTGATATCCAATAAAGGTAATTAAGAAAATACTCATAAGGAAAGTGTTCCAAGGGCACCTGAGTGGCTCTGTTGGTTATGTGTCAGACTCTGATTTCGGCTCAGGTCATAATCTCCAGGCCATGAGATCAAGCTCCTGTAGTGCTCCACGCTGAGTGTGGAGGCTGCTTGATTCTCTCTCCCTCTCCCTCTGCTCCTCCCCCTGCTCGTGTGTGTGCTCTCTCTCTCTCTCCCCCTCTCTAAAAAGTAAAAAAACTTTAAGAAAGAATTAAAAATAAAAGAAAGTGTTCTACCTCCCCTCTCCCCCCCAATCCAGAGATAGAGCTGTGATCTCTAAAGAAAGAAAATAAAATTTGAGAGACAGAAAAACATATATGAAATGAAACAAAGTAGCCATTCTCCATTATGGAGGAGGAGGAGCCATCCAACTCTTCCTCCTCTTCCTCCTCCTCCTCCCCCACAGAACCATTCATAACTCCATGAAGTTAGTCCTCCAATTCTGTGATTACTATTATTTCATTGGTTTATAAATGGTACCTGATTATGTTTTAATGCTTTATAAATGATAAAAATAGGTAGTAGGCAGTGTTTTGATGTTAATAATACTGAAGAAACTACAGCCAATATTTTTGCTGTTCAAACTGTAATAAAGTATTACTGTTGGCTGGAAATTAATGAAATTGAGAAAAGCACTATTTATAAGCATATGTATGCTATCCCTGTTCCCTAGAGTATAATTTTCATCTTTTGTTCTTTCTTTAAATTGGAAGTGCATTTCAAGGAAAGTATTTGTATTTTAAATATTTTTAAATACGAGTAGAGTAAATCCCTATTTGTGAGCTACAGCTCTCCACTAGTTAACCTCATTCTGCTCTAGTTGCTTACACTCATAAATCCTTATCCATATAAAAACTACTTGTGATTTTAAATATAGAAGCATCAATGTTTGGTGGCAAAATATTTGGAAACCTTAGATTTAATTGGCTCTTCAAGCAATATGGCAGCCTTAAAAAAATCTCAGGGCAGCTGGTTCTTTGCATTTGGCCATATTTGGCCAATGAGTCACCTAGGCAACTTGGTCTGTGTAGTTTTCTTTATGAACATACCATGTATTTCCTGTCCTCTGCTGACCAAAAGAGGTAGTGGTCAGGGAATAGAGGTAGTGTTTTTAATGCAGTAATCTATAGCACAGCAGGTGAGTTTGATTGACTCATATGGGAAACTTACATCCTTAAAAAGGTCCAACACTGACAACTAATTAAAAACTAATTTTAAAAAAATATTTTTGAAGGAAGCAAATATATGGCTTCAGCAAAACAGATTTTCTGAAATTTCATCAAATTTAGGTATAAATGAAAATTTGGCTTGTATGAATTTTATTCAGATAACAAGTGGCATAAGCCAAGACATCATAACTCTGCCTCAAAAAAAGGAAAAAATCAAGCATCTTTTTAAAAAAAATTTTTATTTATTTATTTATTTGAGAGAAAGAAGGGGAGAAAGAATGAAAGAGAAGAAGAGAAAGAGAGAAAGAACATAAACAGGGGGAGCGGTGGAGGGAAAGGGAGAAGCAGGCTCCCTGCTGAGCAGAGAACCCTGATGTGATACAGGGCTTGATCCCAGGACCAGGGCATCCTGACCTGAGGCAAGCCAGATGCTTAACTGAGCCACCCAGGTGCCAAAGCATCTTTTTGTTGTTGTTGTTCAAACAGAATCATGGTTCTTGTTTCAGATGCTTTTCCCCTGGAAAAAAAAAAAAAAGTCCTGTGAATCCAGACAGAAATAGAATAAATAGTATGTTAAGGAATTATTACAGCCAAGGGTCATTAGCTATAATCAAGGGCCAGCTTACAGACAACAAGAAGCAGGAGGTGATTTGATCTTAAGCCAGATCACAAGCCATGCACCATAGAAGCCATCTGGATGCCCAGAAAGTTAGTTTAAATTCTGGTCATTGATTTTTATTTAATTTGGAATAAGTCCTTAAATTCTAGGATAAGAGCAAATCTTTTTACAGGTAGGCTGGAATTTCCCTTTCTTCAGATCTCTTTTACTATTGTAAAATATTCTAAGCCTATCATTTTTAGAAATGCCACTGTCAAAGAAGCTAAGATGCGAAATGATAAATTACAGTTCAACCTTAGCAAATTTGAAATCTCCATATTTATTCAGATGTGCACCATATGTTGATATTTTCTTTTTTGTATTCTTCAGGAAAAAAAGTTCACTATCCACCTAGGAAAATACTGAATTTATTTCTGTGTAAACATTTTTGGTATCTGATTTTAAAGCAATCCATTGTCTTGGAAGATTAATGCTTCCCATAACTCTTGTTATTCAACTGTTTACTATCAGAACCCCATCTATATAGGTACTGTTCAATATGGTGGCCACCAGCCACATGCAGCTATTTAAATGTGAATTTTAATTAACTAAAATATATTACAAAATTAGTTTTTCAGTCATACTAACCATATTTCAAGTATTTAATAACCACAAGTAGATATAGACTATTTCCATCATCAGAGAAAGCGCTATCAAACAGCACTCTTCCAAACCAGGTGTGTTGGTAAACTATGGCCCATCAGTCAAATCTGGCCCATTGCCTGTTACTGTGAATAAAGTTTAATGGGAACACAGCCATGCCCATCGGTTGAAACGTTACGTATGAGTGCTTTATCCTACAAAGGCAATGTTGAGTAGTTGTGACAGATAACAGTGTCTCCCATGGAGCCTAAAATATGTACTGTCTGGCTTTTTACGAAAGGTGTCTACTGAACTCTGAACAAGACCATTGTCTAAAGTACATCTTAAGAGCTATAAAAATGAGTAGCTCTTGACTTTTGCTTTCCATTTTTTAAAAAATTTTATGTAATTTATGTTTTGCATAAATATGTTTCAAGGTCTGTGTCTTGGGCTCTTCTTACAGAGTGATAGTCTGAAGAGCTTTTTCAGATCCAGGTAGGAAAATGATTGCTAGGAATGGCTACTTTCATTGTTTATGTCAAATTGAAGTCATAAATTCTCTAGATACAAGGAATTCTGGGTATTACAGCAGCTAAGCCTGCCATTACAGCCACAAAATGTATCATAAATCAGCTTGGAGTTGGAAATATTTACAAGCCTTTTTCTTCATGTCTGATTTATAATATGTAACAAATGCAGTTCACGATGTTCCTCAGTAATTTGAAGTTCATTTTGTATTTACAGACTCGATTGCACTTTATATGCAAATGACTCATTATACTTTAGAAAAGCAGAATGTTAATTTGATTAATTTCTTACCTTATTTAAATCTTATGAAATGTCACCTGCCATTCAATCTACACACCAGTTATAACAAAACAACAAACATTACAAAGAGCTGAAGCATTAAATTTCTCCTAATCAGAAGACAGGTATGACAGGATTCACTTTATGCACATACAAATACCGGATATGTTGGAGATGTGGAACTCTGCAACCAACCCCTCCATGGGCCCTAAATAACAAACTTCCTGTAATAAAACTGTCCTTCTAAAATAGACACCTGGGAATGTTGATTCCATTTTCTATGTGGTTTGCAGTAGTTTGTGAATTAGGCAATTTCTGTTTGCAAGTCTGAGGTACAATATAAATAAAACATTGCTTTGCAAGTATCCTTTGTGCAACTCCTTGTATCTAACATGATGCTGTCCCCTTTGAAGGAGTTTGTTTCCTCTTGTCATTGCCTCTGGTCATGGGGAATGATAAGGATAATTATGTTGTCTACCCCTGTGATACTTGGTGCTGTGTGTCTCCCTGGTAGGATGCCATATTTCCTCTTTTCAAAGCAGCTTCCGTTCCTTCTGTCCACTGTTTTCTCAGCTTTAAGGAAAGGGGAAATGTACAGCATAACACTGCAGGCTAGAATTTATTCCTGGAAGCCACAGAAGGGAAATTAGCATGGTTAGGTGGAAAAAGCATCCCTTGAGCGAGTAACCCTGTAGCGTCAGTTGGCTATCTCATGCTAATGCTGTGAGGAGAAGGAATGGTCTTTTAGACCTGTGTCATCATGCAGTCCTTGTGGCATAACAGGATGGTCTATTAAAGAGAGTAAAACTCAGGGACTCTTGTTTGTCCCAGCAAGCCATGGGAAATTGTAGCACATGAGAAGGAATATCATGGAAAAGGAGCCTTAGACCTCTTCAAAATCCTGGGCTATCTAGAAAGCAAAACAGATATTTTATGGTGTAAGGGGAAAAACTAATTTGAAGAAAAAGGATAAGAATATGAGAAAAGTTGAAGAGAGGATTTGTTAAGTGAAGAATATTCAAATATAAGGAGGAATAAAATGTATCTGGGATTCATTAGGAAAAGCAAATTCAAAGGAACAGTAACTACCCCAATAGAAAAGAAAATATAATAAATCATAGAAGTTGGCTTGAAAATGCCTTACCTAAATATTCTTTTTGTTTTTTAATCAAAATTGGCCTTTTTGGGGATACATATATATATATATAGAGAGAGAGAGAGAGAGAGAGAGATACATATATATACATCTCTCTCTCTTTCTCTCTCTCTCTCTATATATATATATATCTTTTTTTTTTTTTTACATTGAGTGATACTTTTTTTTTCCAGGTTTGGCAAGACTGATTTTTATTTCTCATTGATTGTATCAATTTTTATATAAGATGGTTATCTGAAGCTGTTTCTACTTGCGTTTTCTTTTCACTGGATTGAATAATAAGGAACTTTTGTAGTTCTTTTACTGCAGAACTTTGTAGTGACCTTGAGTAAAGTAGGAGTGTGTAGACAGACATCTGGTAATTCAGAGGTTGTTGTTTGCATAAAAAGTAGGGGAAAGATTTAGTAAATATGAGAGATATGTATAGCCAGATTAGTAGGATATTATTAATGACTCTAGACCATGGTATATATTTTAATTGATGTTTATTAATAGCTTTGCTCCCTGCAGCTTTGTAATATAACATTTACCAAACTTCTTTTTTGATGGAATTTACATATGGCACATCAGGATGATTAAAAGCCAGCAGTCTTTTCACAGCATGGCAAAAAATAGGATTTGATTTATCTTCATGCCTCGCCTACCACTTACTGTGACTGTACTTTTGAAATTTTAATATTCTCATTTCTCATAAGGAGTTTGTTATGTAAAATATTATGTAAATAACTTTTTACATTTCTAAGAATTTTTTAAGTCTTTATTTAATAAAATAGTTGTATGATGAGAGGAAAGGTAAGCTTGGTTCTCACAATCTGTAATGGTTTTTCAGGGGATGATAGGTCTTTTAAATTAAGCAGAATTGTACATAGTCTAGCATATTAGAATATTGAAATTACTAATACAATGACTTTTTTAACAAGTACTTAAAAGATTTCTAAGTATTCTGTGTGTGGAATTAGCTACCTTGGCTTATATTAGCACTGCTAGAACATTGTTAAAAATTAGGAGCTTAGGGGAGCCTGGGTGGCTCAGTCAATTAAGCAACAGACTCTTGATTTTGGCTCTGGGCATGATCTCATGGTCATGGGAGCAAGTACCTCATCAGGCTTCACGCTCAGAGGGAGTCTGAGATCCTCTCTCTCCCTTTGCCCCTTCCCCTGCTTGTGCACTCTCACAAACAAACAAATCTTTTTTTTTAAAGATTTTATTTATTTATTTGACAGACAGAGATCACAAGTAGGCAGAGAGGCAGGCAGAGAGAGAGGAGGAAGCAGGCCCCCTGCTGAGCAGAGATGCGGGGCTCGATCCCAGGACCCTGGAATCATGACCTGAGCTGAAGGCAGAGGCTTTAACCCACTGAGCCATCCAGGTGCCCCAAAATAAATAAATCTTTAAAAAAAATTAGGAGCTTCACAGAATAGATTTTTCTATTCTCTCAGCAAATGCGATTCTGAATTCTTGTTAAACTGATGTGAGGTACAGAGTAGTAGATATGTTAAAATGTTATATGGTTATAAAATACAGATTGAAGATAGTACAAGTACACCTGTGGGTGTGTGTATGTGTGTGTGTGAGAGAGAGACAAAGAGAGACAGAGAAATAGTACAGTGTTAATATGAGAACAAAATGATTTTCTTTCTGGAAATAGAATCATCATACTGTTTAGTGAGTGTAGCTCACTCATATTTTAACATGACAGGATTATAACAAGTTAAATTGAGTGATATTCTAATTTAGGTAAAATAGACTGCAAACTAACTTTAATAATTTCATTCCCTGATTCTATATAAAATAATATTAGCTACTCTGAAGTAAGAACTCATTATGTGTGAGTAATTTAACAACATCATCTTCAACTTTATCATAACCTCGAATTATAAGTAATTTATATTCTATAGTTGGGACAAATACAGACTCAGGGTTTTTATTAAAGTAACAGTGGTCACAGATAGCAAGTGGCAGTGTCAAGATTTGAACTCAGAAATCCATAGCAAAAGCTGGATTCAAACCAAAGTTTATATTGTTCTATATAAAAATTGAATCACTCTTCTCCTTATTAATGAAAAACAAGATGTATAAGACTTGTTTGAATATTGCAATTTTTAATTTTAGTTCTAGCAAATCCTCCTTGGGTGTGAGGTTTTGAGGTAAGTATTTAACATACTGGGGAGAAGGTGTAAGAAGTTGTTCCTTCAAATGCTGTGAGACACAATTCTAACAAGTGCTCTCAGGCATATAGTTCTTTAATAGCACATATTTTATTTAAGTGTCTAAACCACATTCATCCTCATTGTTTCTTTTTGATCCCCACAGCGTGCAAACAGCTTGCTGACAGGAGAGTCTCATTAAATCCATGATATGGAGGGTGGGGGGGGGCGGACCCTGAGGCTCCTCATTCAAGGGTACATGGTCTTGAAGCAACTGTGTTGTAACTCAGGTTCAGGTGTTGAAAGTAGCTTTTCTCTTCCCACTTTCCTCACAGCTGCTTTCATGAGTGAACGAGGAAAAAGCCTGCTTTGTTCACATTGTTTTAGTGCTAAAGAAAAAGAAATCACTAAGAAGTTTGAAATGCTGGGGTCGATTTCAAAGCTATAAGCCACGGGTCCATATGTCAGGGTCGGAAGAAGACAGTGCATGGTATAAAATTTTATCATGAAAACTATTGTCAGGAAATTGTTGATGCAATTTCTAGTCTGCTTATAATAAAATCATAGTGTTAAAGTCACTCCGCATCCACTGCTTCTGTAGATTTGATTCTGTTGGATGGAGCTGGGTTTTTGCCACGTCAGTCTGATGTGGGAAGTGAGGGAGGTGATGGCGGAGGTACAGGAGCGAGTGCCTAATCAGCTACACTGACCTTTAAGGACTGTCACGTCGTGAGTTGAATACATTATATTGCAGAGCTATATATATATCACTGTGTGGGGGCGGCAGAAGATTTCGAAATGTATGCTTTTTAAGACTGAATATATTTGTGAGTAGAAAAAGCTTTTTTTTAATTTCTTTTTTTGGAGAAGCTTCTTAATACAAGACTCAGATTAGGAGTTGCTTCGCCTTCTTTTCTATAGGGAAGTTTGGATTTAACAGCTCTATGATGGATTCACAGGCATCATTTTCTTGATTTAAATGACACTAAAAGAGCTTTCATAATGACAATGGTTTAAGTAAAAAATATTAAGATTACATTTTTAAAAAAGCAAAACAAAATGAATAAAAACTTAAACGGTTTTGTAGTATTCTTTCAAAGCTTGACTTGGGATTTCTTTGCTAAGTATGCTGGCAAATAAGAATGTAATATATCCGTTGGACTAAAGTCAATCATATTGACATGTAATTTAATATATCTTAAAAGTTCATAGTGCCCTACATTTTTTAGTAAAATATATTTAAGATGATACTAACATTTTTTAAAGTCTTGCATTTTCAATTACCATGAAATGTCTCCAGAACATGTAAAACTTTTAATGTTTCCAGTTTTCTCAATTTCCCTTTCTATTGCCTCACTGCTTATGATACGCAGCGCATAGGAATTCCTTTGCAGTTTTATCCTGAGTTCCCTACTCTTTGCCTTACTAATATGACAATCTTTAGCTCTATTCTTCCCTATTCCATTATATTTGCCTTTAGTTCTGTCCTACCAGATAATTTAATCAAATCTTTATAAATCATCCATGTTCTTGTTAATGATTTTTTTTTGTTTTTTTGGGGAGGTTTTTTTGGTCATAAGTTTCCATTCATTAGTTTGTTTGTTTTTCCCCCCAAGGAGTAAAAATGACAGGTGAAAATTAAATGGATTGAATAAAAGAAAAGGGGGATCAGTTAAAAATGACAATGACTTTGGCTTGAGTGTTTGGACAGATATGAGTACCACTTTCTAAAATAGGGGAAAATACACAAAGTGAAGTGTAATAAATAGATATTGGTGATGTTGGATAAAATCAGGAGTTCAACCTGGGAAATATTGTTTGCATTGCCTTTGCCTTCAAAGCAGAAATGTTCCTTAGAAAGTTCAATATATAAGTCCAGAGTTAGAATAGAAATACAACTAGAGATAATAATGTCTGATTCATGGATTAGATATGACAATCTCGGAGAGAGAAAAAGTGAGACCAGGACCTGGGATAAAGCTCTTGGGATCTTCATCATGGTAAATCTATTTTCCTGTTAAGTATGATTTTAATGGAATTTAAACTTTCAAATTGCATATTATCACATTATTCATGTTATCATGAAAGCCAAATGAAATCCTTTAGGATTATGTTCATTTTCATAAAAATCTGTAGGATAAAGGTGGCTATCACTATTCTAGGCTATCATCTGTAGTAAACAAGGAGCCCTCAAATATCTTTTAATTTCAGAAGACTAACACACCAGAGCCTTTTATCAGCAGTTTACCTGCAAAGTACTTTGACTATTTTGGGTTCTGGGCTTGTTGTAGATCTTTGTGGAATACAGAAGTCAGTGGAAAACGACATCTTTAAGGCCAGATACTTTTCATGTTAGAATCGAGACTATTTAAAACATATTGTCTATAAAATTCTTTATAGATGACAAATATGCTTATCCATGCCAGTGGAAATATAATCAACATTTACAGCCCAGTATTTTTAGTCTAGACCTGGCTTCAGAGCACTGCCCTGTACTCTGTACATCATGCAGATAAGATTCTTCTAAACTCATATATTTGAGGTAAAGTTGTGTCTAATTTATCATCCCCATTATAATTTTAATGTGCAATTTTTAAATATTTGTAAAATAACAATTTTATAGAAACTACTTATTATGATGGATACTGTATTAGTCTCCTAGTGCTACCATAACAAAATACCACAGACTGAGTGACTTAAACAACAGAAATTTATATTCTCAGAATTCTGGAATCTAAAAGTCTAAGATCAAAAGGCAGATGGCTGCTTGTTCCCTGTGTCCTCACATGGCCTTTTCTGTGTGTACACACTCCTGGTGTCTTCCTCTTCCTATAAGGACACCAGTCCTTTTGGATTAGAGCCCACTCTTCTGACCTCATTTAACCTTAATTATCTCCTTAGAGGTGTTCTCTCTATTAGGAGTTAGGGCTTCAGTATATGAATTTAGGGGGGTACAATTCAGTCCATAACAGATATTAAATCCAATGAAATGATTATTAAAATATAATCTTGTCTTCAAATCCTCTCCAGCCAATTTGTCGTATATGTGCAAATTTGGCAAATACATAGAGTATATGTATTTTTCATCATTATATACATCAGGTATATGCACACATATGTGTCTATATGCACATAAACAATTAAGGAAGGTATTATATGGTAACTTCTTTGTAAGCATAAGGTATTATCGGAGTTTAGACATTAATAGGCAGAGACATGAGAGTAGGTACCAAAGGAATATTTATAAAGGAAAGATGACTATAAAAAATGGCTAGGCACAGTACTGCAGGATGATAGGTGCCAGGTTCTGCAGGTAGACTGCATAGGTACAAATCCTGGCTCCATTTGCTGTATAAACTGAAAAATTAATTTTTTATCTAAAAAACAGTAATTACAACAACAACAACCACTTGAATTGTTGGGGGAATTAAACTACATAATGTAAAGGGGCGCCTGGGGGGCTCAGTTGGTTAAGCGACTGCCTTCAGCTCAGGTCATGATCCTGGAGTCCTGGGATGAGTCTCACATCAGGCTCCCTGCTTAACAGGGAGTCTGCTTCTCCCTCTGACCCTCCCCCCCCCATGCTCTCTCTCATTCTCACTCCCTTAAATAAATAAATAAAATATTATAAAATTAATTATGTCACATATGTAAAGCCTCCTATCAAAGACTGGCACACAATAAGAAGCCACTAAATATCCTTTATTATTATCCATACATTTAAGTGGAAATAAAAAGTGTGTAGACAGACAATAAGGAGGGTTCACCGTTAGTACTTTCTTAATAATTTAAAAAATCAACCTTTCCAAATCTTCTTCCATGAAAGTATAGTAGTGGCTCTCACTCAATTGCTCTCCACTAAGACGGAATCTATCATCTCCCAGAGTGATTGATTGCCTGCCTCTTTTCATGAGTTGATTGCTTTATGGCAGCCCATAAATTTCACTACTCTTTAAAAGCCGCAAGAGGCTCTGTGACATCTCCCCCAGGTTTTAACTTTGAACCACAAAGAGTTAACCTTGCTCTGGAGTGTGCACATAGTAGATCAGTAAAGTCCAGCTCTCTCAGCCCCAAAGAAGCACCAGGAGAAAAGAGACACCTTACTGCCAGAATTGTCTAATCCCTGCCCTGAGGAGTTAGCCCCAATGCCCACCAAGGAGTTTACCTTAACATCAATGCAATTTATTTATTAGAAAACCCCAAATTTTATTGATTATTTTCCAAGCATTGTGCAACATACTCTAACAGCTCCTTCAGGGCGAAAGCAGATTCTTTAAAGCAATGTTGTTTCATTAGTCTTTCGTCTTTGACACCTCATAGATAACTTGTATATTCTATTTGCCAGGCAGTTCACGCATCCTCAAAACACATGTAACCACCCCACTGTTAAAACCAGAGTCAAGGGGCGCCTGGGTGGCTCAGTGGTTAAAGCCTCTGCCTTCAGCTCAGGTCATGATCTCAGAGTCCTGGGATCGAGTCCCGCATCGGGCTCTCTGCTCAGCAGGGAGCCTGCCTCCTCCTCTCTCTCTGCCTGCCTCTCTGCCTACTTGTGATCTGTCTGTCAAATAAATTAAA
>NW_019154086.1:76536691-76539344 GCF_002288905.1 Enhydra lutris kenyoni | reverse complement strand
GATCATGATCTCAGAGTCCTGGGATCGAGTCCCGCATCGGGCTCTCTGCTCAGCAGGGAGCCTGCCTCCTCCTCTCTCTCTGCCTGCCTCTCTGCCTACTTGTGATCTGTCTGTCAAATAAATTAAAAAAAAAAAAAAAAAAAAAAACCAGAGTCAAAGAATATCCATATGTCAAAATTAAAATCTCATTCTAAATGATATTTTCAATTGTGCCCTCTCTTTCCTGTTAAACTTATATTTAAGTATGTTGACATAGCTATTAAAATTGGCTGCATGTCCTCTAACTACTGTAGAAAGAAAAACATCCCCCACTGCTGTCATGACTTTATTATTTCTAATAAGGAATGAACTTGGAAGTATTTAAACCAAATAGCTAATGATTATAAGGAAAAAGATGTTTAGCATCAAATATCTGAAATCTAACATCGGCAGTGGCAGATAGTCTACATTTAAGAAAGGAGTGCTTTATGATTTCATCTAATAATTCAAATCATTCAACTAATTAAGAGTATGCGACACTGCTCTCAGGCTGGAGAGCTTTGTCCAGAGCTCTCAAAATCATGTGGTTGATGGTTAAATTGTACCTCTGACAATTTTTACTGTAAAATGTTTTTGTTAAGTTTTCTGTCAGAAGAGCTGAAGAACTCCAGAACTTGCACAAATTTTTCTGCATAAATTGCTAATTTCATAAGAAATTCATTCTCCTGAGTGGCAGCAGATGTCCTGGTTCTCTATATGGACAAAAATAAAACATGTTCCAAAATGTACATAACAAGTACACTGCCTTCTAAAAGCATACACAAAGTTATAGAACTCTTTTGACCAAAAACTTAGGCTATCAAAACATCATGTGTTCCCTAAAAATTCACTGTGTTCCAGTGTCCTGATAGCATTTATGTTCTACTCTAATCCTCTTCTGTTTTTAAATTATGCTTAATTTTTCTTTTTCAAATTAGAAATCTAGTGTAATATTTTCAGATATATAGAGAGAAAAGTTAAAATGGAAAATAATTGAAATTGTAACACAATTTATGAGAAAAATAATGTTAAGACATAGGCAAGTAATCGCATACTTGTTTTGAGGCTGGGTGTGTTTTGGTTAAGTGTAGAAGAGAGACAAATTCAGGGTGGTGTCAATGTCTGAATACCAAGTGCAGGGAGTTCTTGAAGGAGGCCCATCAAGCTTGCTAAATATAGTTATGTGAGCAAGCAAAAAGGAAATAAGCATTCCTGGCTTAGAGGATTATGTGGGCAAAAATATAGAAGCCCAAGGAAAATATCAAAGAGAGATACAAGAGAATGGCCCAGTTGATGTGAAACTCTATTATCAGAGGGAGCTCCTGGATTGGACATAATAGACAATGTCCCACTTTATGAATTTTCATCTCTTACAGCTAAAGTTAAACTTGGTGACAATATCTTATATGTGTCAAAAAGTAGAAAAAGAAGACAAAGGAAGGAGATGAAGGAAGAAAGGAGAATAGGAAGGAAGGATCTCTTATATTCAATCATTTAATCCCATATTACTTAGATGCCATACAACTTGTAGAGTCTTTTTGCTACACCTCGGTTAGATACATCTAATATTGGCAGAACAGCCTGAGGGAGACCCATCGTCTCTGCTACACCTCCCAAACACAGACCAGAACTGTGCTTCAGGATCGGAACTCTGAGATCTGGTGCTTTTCAAGGGTTTTTGTTTGTTTTGTTTTAATTTTTTTTTTTCTTTCTACCCTTCAAGAAGGAAGGAAGGAGAGAGAGGAAGAAAGGAAGGAAGGAAGGAAGGAAGAGAGGGAAGGAGGGAGGGGAAGGGAGGGGAGGAGAGGAGAGGGGAAGGGAGGAGAGGAAAGGTAAATGAAAAGCTTAAGTTCCACTTTTTATCAACTAGATTGATGAACAAAAAACTCTTCTACTCTTCCAGCATATTAGACATCTATTTTGGGGTGAAAATGTATAGATAAGAATGCCTATTATATTGTCCAGTTTCTTTTCCATCCAGTTTCCAGTTTTTCATCAAGAAAAGATGACCATATATGGAGAAATTTACACTTTTAGAGGAAGCATTTATTTTTCTTGAATTAAATATTGCGTACTATAGATAGTAGTAATATGATTACCTAAAATGTACCTGACTATGACCGCTCATAATACAATAGTAGCTCTCAAGAATGTCCTAAATCATGCTGCTCTGTTGCCTTTATGCTCAAGTCACAGGGATATAGATTTTTACATACCTAAGAAGGTGATCTGATAGGAATGCTCTTCAAAATTCTAGCATCATGCTGAGCAAATCTTGGGTAGGCCTGTTGTTTGTTAATCCTGACATCTCTTTCATTTTTTAAGAATTAATCACCTGCAGAGATACTAAGGTTTGCCTGGAATTTTTACATTTTGAGTTGCGTCTTTGATAGCATCTTCCAGATTTTATTTAAATGGGAATTCAAATAAACAATTAAAACAGCTAACCATATCAACCTCCTCTCTTCCCCCCTGAAAAAAGATGCAGGAGGCATTTCTGCCTGCTCTCATTTTCATCCTTCCCACCTTGTTCTTCTTTTGTTTTAAAAGCTGACGAGAAGTAAGATAAAGATATATAGCAGACGGGGCGCCTGGGTGGCTCAGTGGGTTAAGCCTCTGCCTTCGGCTCAGGTCA